>NW_027271363.1:27500-107500 GCF_040938485.1 Diadema antillarum | reverse complement strand
TTTTTTTTTTAATCCGATGGGGCATTTACCTTTGTACGCATTCAATACCATGGCGACGCACGTGCACAAATAATAATTCCTATGGGGCAAATCGATTGAAGACAGAGAAAACAGCAACTGCAAAAAATTAAAACGTTAAAATTTTCATGAGCCAATCAAAAAATGATACTTTCTCTCTTCATCGGCTCGCGTTGCTATGCGGATTTGTATGATATTACGCAGGATTTGTCTTTCATTTCCTGGAAAATAATCTTGAATTTATTTCTCCTGTTCAAAAAAATAATTCACGATGGGGCAAGTCGATTGAAGACTGAGAAAATAGCAACTGCAAAAAATTAAAACGTTAAATATTTCATGAACCAATCAAAAAATTATACTTTACCTTTTCATCGGCTCGCGTTGCTATGGAGATTTATATGATATTACGCAGGATTAGTCCTTCATTTCCTTGAAAATAATTTTACATTTGTTTCTCCTGATTAAAAAAAAAAAAAAAAAAAAAAAAAAAAAAAAAAAAAAAAACTGCCGGCCGAGATGAATTAAATGTGGCTGTCTGGTATGGCAGTTGCGTCAGAAATAAAAACAGAATCTTAAAAGCGAGCGAGGGATTTTGGGGTCGACATTATTGTATTTTGAATACAAATGACGAATGCAGTCAGACGAAAGGGCTGAGCGAAAAAGAGTTTGCTTCTTTGCTTGTGGTGTTTGAGCCTGGCAATGTGTACCCGATCGATCCTTTTAAGAGCGACTTTTTCTGTCCATAAAATGTTAAATAAATGTTCATCAAATTAAAATTTCATGTGGGACAATACTGCTCTGTTTCTCTTTCTCACTCTCTCTATCTCTTTCCGTTTTTCTCATTGTACTATAGTATATATAGGTATAAATATTATATATTCATATACATATAAATATAGACACCACACACAGCAGTTACACTCCCTACCGGCGTAAATAAGCCCTTGAAAAAGACCTGTAACAGGGAGCAATAAAAGGCAAAGTAAATTACTTCAACGTCTGTCAGTAGCCCTTCTTCCTCCGTCACAACGTGTATGTGTGTGTGTGTGTGTGTGTGTGTGTGTGTGTGTGTGTGTGTGTGTGTGTGTGTGTGTGTGTGTGTGTGTGTGTGTGTGTGTGTGGTTGTCTTATTCATGAATATACTTTACGCTCTTTCCTATTCCTGATTATGTATAACCTTAAACTATTCTTATTCCTCCAGATTAACTATCCATTTTCATCTGATATAATTCGTTTTCTTTTAATCATGACTGAATGCTTAAACAATGTACAAAGTGGGTGTGTGTGTGTGTGTGTGTTTGTTTTTTATTTGTTTTGTTTTCTTACCGTAGCTCCTTCCATAAAAGCACTTGAATAGAAAACAAAAACAAGAAAGCAAACTTAATCCGAATGCTTGTCAAGAGAAGATTTGCTCGGTTTTAATGGAAGCGTGTCCCATAGGCCTACCTCTTTCAAACTTTCAAATTTCAAACTTTATTTTCACTTTTTTAACAGAATGTACAAGAAACAATATTATGAATTTGACATGCGAGTCTTTGAAAATGAAGCCAAATGAAGCCGCGTTACGATAAGATCAAAATACATAATATGCATATTTTTCTGAGTGTCCTTGCCATATTATATTTACCTGAATTTGCACTGTTATAAAACTTTCAGTTTTCATATCCTCTGATTGATATTCGAAACGTTTCCACAGAACTTATGATTGCATCGGAAGAAGTATTTTGTATTGCTTTATCGCTTTGCTTTTGTTATTTCACCTTTTCCACCAATATCTAGAGTTTTCAAATGTTTTACAAGTGCCTTATTCCATACTTCGCAAAGCTTCCCCATGAACCAATCCAACAGCAAGTTTTCAAAGCAACCCACAAAATCTTAATAAGGGGAATACAAAAGGACCAACCATTTGTTATTTTGTTGAAAGAATAAAGACTTCGAAACGATTTTATCAAATTTATCATCAGTCTTATGGATAATTCATTGATGTGCAGTGTTAATAAGACAAGTACTAGATGTCAAATGCGACACAGGCTATTAACTCTTGTCTCGTGCTGCTCAAGGTTTAAACTGCTTGTATAACTAATTGCTTCCTTGGAACGGCTAGACCCAAGGTTGAGCCAGCTCAATGCAAAATGGAAATTTACAGTGTGATCTCATTAAACCCATTTCTGGACTGAAGGCACTTGTCAGATAATAGCTTCGAACACAATGGTGTCCTCCGTGTGTTTCAAAGAACGTGTCGAGTTTGCTTTGCATGTCACTGGAAGTATTCTACAAAAGCGTAACACATGAACATGCAACAGTTTTTAACAACATGCGACAAATTGCACACAAAGCAAGCTAATTTAAAACGCTGCCCAATATGAAAATAAGTTTCATCATTAACAATACCACGGAAGCACGCATTCAGCGTCCTGATAACTTTTCTCTTCTTGCGTCATGTCTGTTGATTAATTGCAATGAGAGACTATCTGACGTTACAGAATATTACCAATAGCAGCAACATGTAACACTGCAGGGAGTAAACACGCGTCAGAAAAGAAAAGGCTTGATTTGCAGGCATCATGGCGGTATGGTGCGCAATATTGGCACGTATTGTCATGTTTTGATGTATTGGAAGAGCGATTTAAACTGGTTCGAACACTTAAGAAAATAGACATGAGGAAATGTAAGACTACGAAAGCATACGAATTAAAAAACTATGATATATAGCAAGCGCTCTCAATTTAGATATTGTTATTTTCCCCCGATGCAATGGCAGAGCGATATGTCGGTTTAAGTATTCCATCAAAAGAAAATATGATTATGAATGAAGCGAGTCGAAGCATAAATGATTAAAGGAAAGCTAAAGCAATAGGGACCCGAATCAGTTTAGAAATCTGAAGACTGTGGAAGCAAATGGTACATTTACAGAAACACGATGTGGTTCAAGTCGACCACGTTATGACGTTACAGCGATAAAGACAACGGTAGCTGATTAGAGAATAATATCGAGAAAAAAAAACACCGCAGAATAAATTAGACAAGCATTTGCTTCACACACACACACACACACACACACACACACACACACACACACACACGGCACGCAAACTATAAGCTACAGCGCACACGCAAAGGACAATGCCAATGCATTTTCCTAGCAAACCTATAAAATTGAAAGCAATCTTTTTCCTATAGTTTTTTTTTCTACAATGTACTTCTTTTATTCCTGTCTCTCCTCTTCACTCATATTCCTTTCTGCTCTCCTCTTTTTCTTTCTTCTCCTCTTCCTTTTCTCCCTCTCTCTGGACCTCTGTTTCAGCCGACGAGCACACATAAGAATCAATAATAATAGAACATCATAATATGATTTGTCGGTGAAGCTAATTTCAGATATTCGGCCTAAGCTTGCTTTACCGTCGGCCAATTTTTTTTTAATGGTTTTTGCCCTACTTTGAAGGTACTGAATCTGAATCTGGTTGACGCAACTCTTGCATCCTTGAGGGTTGTGAAATATTGAAGATGATAGTTTTGGAGAGTGATACAGGATAGAAGATGAAATATTTGGTGGCCATTTGGCAACTATCTCAAAAAACCTCAAGGATGCAGGAGTAGCATCAAAATGATTCGAGTTCAGCACCCTCGGAAATTATGGTGAGCCCATCCATTTCTTTTTTATCCATTCATTATTTAAGTGGAAATCCATTCCAAATATAAGTTAGTCTGATAAAAAAAGAGTAAAATCTTACGAGTTCAGCTGTAAAATTTGACTGAAATAGGAGAGAAAATATGGAAATTAGCGAATCTTCAAAATGTCACAACTTCCATATTTATCAGACTAACTAATATTTGGACTGGTCCCCCCCCCCCCCCTTTAAGGAAATGCGTACATAGGAAATTTGGGCGAAAAGGGGATCAAAACCATTTAAAAAAAAACATCTGGCGGATGGTTAGACAAGATTCAGTCTCCGACACCCCACCCAGGCTACAAATTGTAGTTGTTTCTCACCCTCGCACTGTGCCCACCAGGTCGCCAGTCAGTGGATGGACCTCCTCCACTGCTGCTGCTCCAGAGTGATCTCTGCAATCCCACGTGCCCCACTGGCCGCCGGAATCCCAGTCGAGCTCACTGAGGGACCAGTGATGGGCCGGCTCAGGTAGCAGCGTAGTCTGAGCAGACGTTCCTGCTGAGGGCGTGATATATAGGATTACCAAGATGCTTTGAAAACTGTATACCCCCATTCCACGGAGATTTATTTTTCTCATCGGTCACTCATCGGAAGCAAAGTTTGTTGCTTCCGGCCACCCCTGAAGTGTATCGGATCACGGTCTGATGAATCCAACTCGGTCGACTACCAAGTGAGTGTCAGAAATGTCGCGCGTCATCCTCATCGGACGGTCTTGCTTCATGGGATCACTGCCCGACATGTCTGACACTGACCTGATAAGTGACCAATACAAGTCGGATTCATCGGACTGTGATCCGATACACTTTGGTGTGTGACAGGAAGCGATGAACTTTACTTCCGATGAGTGACCGACGAGAAAAAAATTTTGTGGAATGGGGGTATCACATGTCAGTGTGGTGAGGCACAAGTTTTGGAGCGATAGGATCCATCATCTTTGCTCTTGATTCCGTGATCGTGTGGATATCATAATGATACGATTCCTCGTGTGAACGAGCTCGTGTATTATAAGGCCAAATAAACTGACGTCAGCAAAAATATGGGAAGAATGACTGCTTTGTTTAAACGGCTTATCATAGTATATCATTATGTCATTGTAAGTGATATTACAATTCTTTTACAATGTATATTCCGTCATCAGAAAGCTGACCTTAAATCTGTCTTTCCCACTAACAAAACAACACCCAAACAAACACGCAAAACACACAAAAGGGCATAGTTTAAGTTGAGTGCAAAGAAATGAAATAGATATTCCAACACACGTGGCTGCCTACTCTTACCACACAAAACATGATTGATAAAAATGTATAGAAATAAAAATGGAAAGGTTTGTTTATTCGGGATCTACACAGGGCAATTACCCAATGGACAATTACCCCTAACCCTTCCCCTGACCTTAACCCTTATCCTAATCCTGAACCTAATCATAATCATAACCCAAACTCTAACCCAAAACCATAATCTAAAACCTAATCTTTACTCTAACCGTATCGCTAACCAATATTTAAACGAGGGGGGAGGCAATTGCCCTCTGGGGGTATTTTATAGCACTGATACTATTTATGCGTATCATACTTCGTAGCCCATGAGCTAAATTACGAATAACATTACAAACGTATCCGGGCAATTAGCCCCCCCCCCCCCCCTCAAGGCTGAATACTAGTTTGTGGTAAGGTTAGAGTAAAGATTAGGGTTAGGGTAAGGTTTAGGGTTAGGGTTAGGGTTAGGGTTAGGAGTTTGGGTTAGGATTGGGTTCAGGATTAGGATTAGGGCCAGGGGAAGGTCCGGGGTAATTGCCCAGGGGGTAATTGCCCTAGACCTATTAACCAGGGCTCGACACTAACGGTGGCCCGGTGGCCCGGGGCCACCAAAAATGAAAGTCGGGCCACCAAATTTCAGAAAAGGGCAAATTTGGTGGCCCACCTCGGGCCACCAAAATTTTTTTAAAAGTGTGTCAATAAATTCGTTTATTTTTTTTCTCCGGAAATGCATAAATGCATGTAGTGAGTGTGCGACTTATTAAAAAAAATGGACTTTTATCAATGTTTTTTTTTTTTTTTCAGGCCACCAAATTTTTCTCTCGGGCCACCAAAAATTTGAAATTGATGATTTTTGGTGGCCCCATCAGGCCACCGAAAAATAAAGTTAGTGTCGAGCCCTGCATTAACAGACAAATTCAAGATTTCTTACTTGTGTAATTGCAGAGCAGTCTCATCTCCATATCCAGGCAGGTGTTAGGGTAATTCTCATTCGTGTTGCATCGAAGAACTCCGTTTTGACACGGCACTTCGAAGGATAGTTCTGTCTCGTTCAGGTCCAGCATAGAGTACATGGCTCTGCATTCAGTCAGCTCTATAGAATCGCATTCCTATACATCAATATAGATGATGCGGCACGATACGAGTGGGGCAAGGTTGAGTTTGAATAATTTTTAACGGGAAATGGAGATTTACAGATGAAATGATATTAAAGACGTTCAATACATCACCAAGAGCACAAAATGGAGACAGGGTAGATATGGTTTAACCCGTTGAGGACGAGTCCCGAGTATACTCGGGCAGGTGTCTATTATGGGAAATGCGTGTTGTAACAAAATCAACCTCTCGCTATATCAGCGATGATAGAAATCGGAAAAAAAAATATAACAAGAAGTAGCTTCTTGTATTTCTTTCATATCAGATTTCATCACACACACATACACACATATACACACACACATAAACATATTCTTTCTTTCTCTTTCTGTTCGTTTTTTATTTTCTCTTTACTTTTCTTTGACTACGAAGAAAAACAGAGATCACTTAAAACATTATGATTATTATGAAGTATACCACATCACTGCACCTGAGATACTAAAAAACAAGGGCATATTGATCACAACTGCAAAAGGTATCATACATTAATGCAGTGTTTTGTGCGCAACATTACAGCCAAACAGTTTTAAAACAACAACAACAACAAAGAAAATTGAAAATGAAAACGGATGGGAAATTATCATTACCAACATCCGAAATCAGATATCTGTCATTATATCATATCTTTATTCCAAATTTCGGCATGAGATATTTCACAGGTTGATCTTAAAGTTTATGTAACTTTACTAATTGTCTTGATAATAAGTTCATGTTGTATTCATGGTATTTTCAGTGCAATAATGTTAGAAGCACTACTGCTTGATCGCTAGACACACGTTACTAATGTAATTTGTGGAAACTTTGAATAAATGAATAAATGACTTGTATAAACAACAATGATAATATTTTCATATATGCCTTCTTTCTATTATACTTGAAACACGCATCGTCCTGTCTGGATACGCACACACACGCGCAAACCAAACATACACGCAAACACACACACACACACACACACACACACACACACACACACACACAGAAGAGAAGCTTATTACAGTGGCAACAAAAGGATTTTTTAAGCATGATATGTATGACAAGCAGGAAAGTGTCTCTCAGAAGCAAGTGAATTCCGCCACGACTTAATATGTCATCAATCACTCTATATAGTTTTCACTAACAATAAAGGTAATCTAATGCATTCACGTTTGGCATGATAGATTACACTCTGGTGCTGGATGGGCATGAAATTGACTCTGCATCGCGAAGTTCCCAATCCTTGTTTTTGTTAGCTGAAAAGAGCTGGGATTATATCGCAAATCTCTTTTCACAAATTTCCAGCAATACAAGGTCGTATAACTTAAATGGCGACAAGGATGGATTTATTTTCATTTCTATGAGCACTTTAGGATCGCGTTTGCACGTCCATGGCAGCATCAATATGAAAGAAATAACGTACACACTGGTCTAGGCCTGATCACAAGGGGGATTGAATTGTAGTTGCTTTTCTTGTAATGGTAATAGTCCACGCACACGTGTGTATTATGTGAAACAAGCATGCAATAACTGTTCTCTCTCAATCAATATGTAATTTTCCTCAGTACAAGTCAACACTCCATTTAACAATACAATCAAAATGAATCATTCACAGAGTGTATTAAAACGAGCACATGTTTGTGCAAAAAAAAAAAGAAACACATCGAAGCAGAAATTCCGATACAAAACAAAAAGAACATATCAATTACCCGAGTCAGAAAATAGCCGCATGCAGTCATAAGGATTCTTTTAGACCACTGAACGGGTGACACGTCGCCTAGGCCAACAGAGTTGTGTGTACATAGTTACCACTCTATTAAGCTAATACAGTACTCTCCGCATAATCGGGTAGGCTCGAGCAGAGCGTTTCTTACCCGATTAAGCGGAGTACCCAATTAACAGAAGAACACGTCTCGCTCACAATTGACACACACAATAAGTACATGTATTTTACACTGCACCAAACACCTACACTGTATGCTTAACACGCGTGCTTGCACGGCACATTATATATACCTTACTTTCTCAGTCACGAACACTAATTTACACTCTTTTTATGGACAGATAAATCTTCAGAAAACTTTGTCGTTTGACTATAGACTCTTCGCTAACACGCAGGCGTTTTCCGAAATGAACACATCTCTTTGCGTATACACTAGTCACGTAGAACGTCGGGTTACTTTTCGAGAAGTGACTGGGAAAAAGCAAAATTATGGAGCTGGTGCATGGCCTGATTTACGTTGCAGGCTTCTCGTATTGTGAATGTTGCTGCGGAGCAAGGGATGAGCGCAAGTGTGTTCAATTCCTGTCTGTCTACGCAGTTGTGAGTGCCAGCTACATGTGTAATGTTCGTTTAGGTGTGACAAGTCGGTATCTGTATGCTGGTACATGTGTTTTCATGTTTAATCACTCGCAAATTGATCGGTCTTCTCTGCAAATTGAGCAGAGAATGCGATTAGCCGCTGAAAATTTGACATTCCTAATTTCCTGAAGTGTTATTTCTGAGATAAAATGTGGGTAGAAATTAGATTAGAAGACAATTATCTACCCGTTTATGCGGAGAGGCAACCCGATTATCAGGTAGTTTTAATGTGCATTGGAACTGATTTTGAATTTACTACCCAATTAAACGGAGTACCCGTTTAAGCGATACCCGATTACGCGGAGAGTACTGTACTGTATATGCTGTTATTTTAGCGTAAAGATATTTTCGTGAATGAGGAGGTCATAGACATTTTCGCGAGATGTTGTTTTCGCGAACTGACGCGGACGCTAACGTAAATGCGCTATTACCCTAGCGCAAGGAGATATTTTTGCGTGTTGCTAAATTCGCGATCCAACTGAGATTCGCGAAAATAACAGCTTATACAGCATATCCTTTGTTTGATAACTGTAACACTATGATAGCGCCAGCCAGGCCTTGGAGAACCTTACAGAAACTTTACGAAGAGGCGACCGTGCGAGGTTTGCCTATTTATTTGGAGTTGTCTTATTCCATGAACTATAGACTCGCACCATGTCTGCGATTTTAGCTACCTTTGGGTATTCAGGCCATCAGATTGATACGTCTTTTCATAAGTCTGAATATACGTGCCTGATGGGTACAAGAAATTTACACTGCAAAAGGTCCAATGTTAAATATGAAACACCGAGCTGGTGTTAATTTTTTTCTGTGCTCATTTGTGATGTTAGATCAACACCTCAGGGTGTCACTTCAAAATATAATATTTTTTAATAGGTTCTTAGTTATTAGGCCTATTTTTCTTGTTGATTTTGAACTTTTCCGATAAAGTGCATTATTTTTGAAAAAAAAAAAGGTGTGAACACATTTACACCACAGTAACACCAGTTCATGTGGTCTCCTATTGAAGCTGGGCGGGTGTTATCCATTGACATTAACACCAGCAATATCAAATCAACGCCATGCGGTGCCATCGTTGAATTAACGCCAGCGCAGTGTCAAAAATATCACGAGCTGCAGTGTCAAATTAACACCATGAAGTGCAAGGTGAACACTTTTCAACACCATCACAACATACTTTCTACACCTGTGGGTGTGGTCCGCTATTGACACTCGATCGGTGTTAGATTTAATACCCGTGGTGTTAAATCCAACACCGATGTTTTTTGCAGTGTAGTAACTGAATTGAGGGGAGACTGCGGATTCCTTCCTTCATTCCTCACTAAATCTCTCTATTTTTTATTTCTTCCTTTACATTGGTCAAGAGAGCTGCCTCATGATTGTTAATGTGCGTCTCTGCGTGTGTGTGGATGAGTGTGTGTGTTTGTGTGTTTGTGTGTGTGCATGTGTATTTGTGTGTGTGCATGTGTATGAGTACTAATCTGTATTTCTCTAAGGCAAATTGCCCATGCAGTCTCTTTTTAGTTATGTACTTTGCAGTTTTTTCTATTCATGAGGGGACTGCATACTACAAGCTCTGCTTGTCTCATAATATTTTACCTGGGAGAAGTCCTCAGTTTCCCCCCGCTCGGTCAGGGAGCCGTTCGCTGAGAACCACGGTGTCCAGAACTGGTCCTGTGTGGACACTCCAGTGTCTATTTGAAAACCAAACAAAGTAATACAAAACAGCGAAATAAGATGGAAGATGAACCATGCAGCCAAAACGGAAGATTGGTTTGTCATTCTGTTTTGTTCAATACACTTTTACAAGGATATATGTTTTGTCTTTATGTTACTTCCCAGCTTTGTTGCCGTATTAAGTTTTGATGAGTAACGAGAATCGATCAGTGTGGTATGACCATTTTGTCTTTGATCAAATATATGTTTCTTCTTTTAACGGCTAGGTATTCGAGACCATATTTCATTCACTTCAATTTGATTTAATTCGTACTTTATTTCCATCGAACAAAGGCTATGCGTAATAAAAACCATAATCAATAAGTAAGAAAGTATTTTTTAACTTTAAGAAGTATAAAAATGAAGAATTGGCATTGAGACGTGTTATGAGTACTATTAAATCTTTTTATAGTTGATATTTATATAGGGTATATACGAGAACATTTCAGAAGTCGAAGTTTGAATGGCCACAAATTCCTCAGGCATGAGCTTAAAATTATTAGCGAGAGGAGCGAGAGTAAAACGTAAGTTAAGATAACAAGATTGGCATTGATTAAGAAAGCACTTAGTTGTCATGGAGGTAGCATGCTAAAGGCTGCAATTATTTTAATCTAACTTACTCGGCATACTACTATCTTGATTGAAATTGGCTTAATACTATCAGCTTTGAATGGAAATGTCGATAAAAAAAAAAGATCATAACGAGACAAAACACATTCTTCGTTGGACGGTCTTTCTCGCATAGAATGCATGGACCTTGAATATGTGGCCAGATAATGTACCACTACTGCAGTCTGCTTAAATATCAATATGTTGGTATAGATGATGACGATGATGCCGATGATGAAGATGATGACAATGATGACGATGATGATGATGATGATGATGATGTTGATGAGGATGATGATGATAAATTGTCTTACAACTGATACAGGATTACCTACGATATTATTATAGTAAATCGACTACTCATTTCCATTTTACCGTCTGGACTTCTTGGTATCGTAGTCATGGAAACACAAAGATTGATAACAGACACACCACACGTTGAGAAAGAGAGGGAGAGAGAACCTACCAAATAACTCGATACCACTTTCAATGAAAACCCAGTTCAGAGTACATCTCGCCAACACTACTCACTAAGAGCAAACATCCAACCATGAAGGTCTGTCGATAATACGGAATTGTTCATATATAGATGAGAGTTGGGAGATGGTTTCGATTGGTATTTTAAAGGTGGAAGCCGCGTATTCTGGTGCATGCTATGCGGTCACACCCGTGCCCGCTGGTTTGGGTTTTCATGTGTGAGATTTTAACATTCTTGGCTTTCATCATTATAGCACTACATTCATTTTTGCTTTTAATTATTGATATCTGTTTGGGGGCACTGCGGCATGGCGCATAAAACTCTTGAGTTTAAATCGGAGGTTCCGGGTTCGAATCTCATCCAGAGCCTAAGTCATTCATGTGTTTACTAGTACCCACCATGTCCCTCTTAACCAAGGGGTCCGTTTCATGAAGTAATCGCATAAAAGCCTTAAATCTCAGAATGTCCAAAGTCGCTCATGTGCAACTGTGAGAGATTTCAAAGAGAATTAAGTGCAATCGATTTCATGAAGTCTCTCGCAAGACTTTCATGAAACGGCAACACTACAGATACTTCTTATAGAGCAGTGCCAACAAAAGAAAGGTTACATGGACAAAGGAGATCACATTATCATTATTTCTATTGTCAATGTTAGTGTAATAAAATGTCACTAGCATTGCCCTTGTAAAATGATACTTCTCATTCATTTCAAAATTGCCCTTCAAAACCCCACTTTTTCCTCCTTCACAATATCATTTTCTCACTCAGGCATGATGATATGCTTTCAACAAACCTTGTCTCTTTGTTATTGGTGTAGTCACGTAATCAAAGAAGATTGTGGTTCTTCGTTCATTCGTTTTTGTGAGTATTGGGGTAGATTTTTCTTACCAAAGAAACATAAGTTTTGCATGAAATGAAATTGATATCCATGTTGGTTTCACCATGGACTTTCCTATCGTTTCTATATACAACTAGTATGAAACATCCTTTTGCAGTTCGCAGATTACAGGTGAACGGAGGTGGCTCGTATTAAAAGAAAAATGAAAATCAGAATAAAAAACACAACAAACCCGTAGCTTTCTGGGGTTCTTCCCCACTCATGCTAAGATTCTTCCTGTTTGGGGGGGGGGGGGGGGGGCGGGGGGGGGGGGGTGACCATTGACCCAATCATGAGCACTGTCCTTGCTCGGGAGGGGGGGGGGGAGATTAATGGTAGTCTAATACAAATAAAACATGTATCAACAAGAATTGATGACATGCAATGTCCCCTCCTGGGTTCCTTTCTAAGCCGCTGCAAGCCTGTAACGTCTTTCTACATTTTGTGTGGTATCTCTAGCTTTATTTCTGTATCTACATTTATCTTCTCTTGTTACAGTAATTCAGATATGAAGAATACAAGGAAAATAAGAAAATAAAAGGTGATGAAGGCTAATCGATTCAAATGATATCAGCAACAACCGTCGGCTCAGATTCCTAATAACACAGATCATGGAGAATTTGAAAGAAATAATGGATTGTTTCATCTGAACAACAAAGAAAGAAAGAAAGAAAGAAACACATAAGCTGTAGCCCTTCTGTATCATTCATTGTATAGCTGACATGTTTAGCTGTACATTGTTAAGGCAGTGCACGAGGAAAAAATATTTTGTTAACAACATATTATTATGTCTATGTATATGTATGGCACCAACAATGTAGGTACATATATACATGTATTATGTGCGTGTACAATGAGAGTACACGAACCAATAAATCAAATCGAGTCAAATCAAAATTTTCACAATCAAGTGATAAGTATAGTAACCTTACCATCCATACATTGTTGCGGTACAGCGTTGGCTTCAGTGAATATAAGCCATCCAAGAATGAGTTGTAACTGGAAATAAAAAAAAAGGAATACAAATATTAAAATTGCGTACGTGCTGCACACTCAATCTCATTCGAAATATACTGTTTCCATAAAACCACATGCATCGCGACTCGGTGGATGAAGTACCATATTAAAGTTCTTCACTTAACCTAGACGAAAGCGATTTGGGGGGGATGCATCGAACTGGTAGGCAAAAAAAAAATGAACTTATCTTTTTTATATAGAGTAATTGAAAAAGATATTTAACGCTTTACAATGATATTGTATTTATACGACAAAACCATATAAATATTATTGGTCTGCTATAGGTATCAGATTATTATTTCTTCGTCCAGCCGACTCTCACGTTTGACATTGTAACGATTGACTGCGCAATTAAACTCCATTCTCTCCCATCCATAATCCAGTGATTGATAACTGAGCTAATATTTCTTCAAACTTTATCAATGCTTGTCATATTCTAACGTCGCGCGCATGCTGCTTTGTGATTGAATACCTTTAGTGAATGGTATCGCGAGGGACTTGCCTAAGCATAATATCATATTGCAGCAAATAACTCTATTATCTCTAAAGACACGTGTGTGTATATATTAGGGAATGGCACCCATAAGCTCGTGATCGCTTACATTATAATAACATGGGCGAGCTATTTGGTAAAGTGGGTGTGTTTCGGGTACAAAACCGTGCAGATGAGCTATGATTTTTTCTCGATACTTACATTTTTTGTGCTCTAAATTAGTCGTTGTTGCTATGGTTGTAGTTGTTGTTGTTATTACCTTTTTTTGAGGGGGAGGGGATACGAATGACCTCGTGTCTTTCATCAACCCGGCAAAAAAAAAAATCTCGCACGGACAAGGTATATCAATGGTAATTGCACAGCAGGGCTTTCAAAATAGGAACGATGATGAATAAATTATGTAACTAATCTAATTATAATCATACAGTGTATATACAGAGTATATTGTGATACGAGCGTCTGCTCTCTCCTGTTTTTGTGGTAATGCTGACTAAAGTCGTGTTGATTGTCCATATGAAGAGCTTACTTCCAAAAGGCGCTAAATCCATCATTTTTCATTGGATTGAGCGCCTTTTGGAAGCCAGCTCTTCGTATATACAGACGATATATTTTGAAGAAGCACGAAAGAAATAGAAAACAGAACTAAATCGACTCGACTAGGATTTCAGAATGTTATTGATGCACAGAAATTTAAAGAGAGCGTAGCATTTCAAATACAACAAGAAGAAATGTAATGTGCGTATCAAAAAAGTAATCCAACTTTGGATGGCTACCCCGACTTGAAAGAACATGTTTCCCACAGTGTGTCCACAGTGTATTCACAGTGTTCATATGTGGGGGCGCTGTGGCATAGTGGATAAGACTCCCGACTCCCGAACGGAGGACCGCGAGTTCGAATCCCGCCCAGTGCTTACATCCTTGGACAAGATGTTTTTACCCACTTTGTCCCTCTCAACCCAGGTGTATAAATGGGTACCTGGCAACGCTAGGGTAATAATAATAGCAGGGCCCTCTGGTAGAGCAGTGGCAACACTGAAGAGGCTACCCTGGGTAAATAAGACCTTATTATTATTATTATTATTATTATTATTATTATTATTATTATTATTATTATTATATACTCAGTAGTCGACTATGTGAAAACGCTCGAATTATAAGTGTGGAGATGAGTTCACACTGTGGTGTGCTTTTCACAGAGTGTTCACATAGTAATGCTTTGTTTCACACTGAATTGACGACTCAAGTTGTTTTCACACTGTTAAAACGCTTGAATTTAACAGTGTGAGGAGATTTCACACTGTGTTCACATGATTTCACACCGTATGCACACTGTGGGACACTGTGTTCTTTCCAGCAGGGTACTATTTCATAATTTTCATAAATTTCAAGGGAGAGCGGAATGTTGGTTGTGAGGAAAGAAGAATTCTTCCTCTTTCCATTAATACCTAATCATGTTGATAAATGTCCTACATGACTGAGCAAATGAACTTTAAAGACAACAATGACAAATTGCATTTTTTCCAAGTTTGAGTGTTATCGGCATGGAACAGTACCTAACCGAATGGGTGAAAGTGGTCAAATTATCAGGCCAGCCTGCACGCCTGCGGGGTTTGTGTATTTTCTAACCTTTTCTGGTCCATAGCCTTCAACATGGCCACATTTTTGATAACTTTGTTGCTCCCACAAAGACTAACCCATTGTCAATTTTTCTCTCTTCATATTCAAGACACGGTTTGTCGCTGGCTATGTGGTGAATATGATCAGAGAAAAACGGACTGTGTGTGTTGGTATTTGAGGAATTAACCAAGTTATCGGACAGGTGGCCATGTTCAGGGGCGGATCCAGGAATTCCGTAAAGGGGGGGCGCGTTTACAAAATTAAAGGGGGCGCACGCACCCCTCCCCCCATTTTATTATTTTTATTTCTTTTGTTTCAACAAAAAATAAAGGGGGGGGGGCGTGCGCCGGTTGCGGTCCTCCCTGGATCCACCCCTGATGTTAACGGCTGTGGTCCAAATGATGTTAGAAGAAACCCTTAAAGGACAAGTTCACCTTCATAAACATGAGGATTGAGAGAATGCAACAATATTAGTAGAACACATCAGTGAACGTTTGAGGAAAATTGGACAATCGATGCAAAAGTTATGAATTTTTAAAATCTTTGTGTTGGAACCGCTGGATGAGGAGACTACTACAGCTTGTGAGTCATATGCGTACAACAGTATAAAGAAAATGTAAAGAAAATTCAACATATTTTCACTTTTTTCGCATAATAAAAGAGCACTTGACTTGACTCTTTCTAAAGGCAGGGGGAATAATATTACTCATAACATTTGTCGGTAACGAGTCGGGGGAATGTGTACTTTTTTCAAAAGCTGAAATTTTGTGAAATTCTCTTTATATTTATCTTATATTGTTGTACGCATGTGACATCTAAGTTATTCACACACTGCAGTAGTCTTCTCATCCAGCGGTTACTGCACAAAAACTTCAAAAATTCATAACTTTTGAACGGATTGTCCAATTTTCCTCAAACTTTCAATGATGTGTTCTACTAATATTGCTACATTCTCTCAATCCTTATGTTTATAAAGGTGAACTTGTCCTTTAATACAAACTCTGGACACAAACCTGTATTCGTAAAGCCGCTGACCTATTTTTTTTTTACCACTTTCATTGACATTCTCATCCATTTAAGAGACGGTTTATTCATTTTTCCTTCATGATAACACTCAAACTAACAAAAAAAAGTGCAGTTTGTCATTGTCTTTAAAGTTAATGTGCTCAGTGTCATAATGTGACCAGTTTCATTAGCAATACGATCATGCTCACATCTGAGTTTTATTCTGAATCTACTAGACTTCACCAGTCTGCTTAGCAAGTTAACAACACATATAGCCCAGGGTTTGGGCATAATTCACGCAGATGTCTTTAATTGTGTAGGATGCAAAATCGTTTGTGTTTGTGTTTCTTTATGTTTATGTCTGCCACAACGTGAATAAGTAGGATAATATTTCTAGCAGTAACACTGTATACGTTACACATTGACTTGTTAACTTTTGTACCATTTGATTTTTATTTGATTTTGACGAGCCGGAAAGCGCCGAGCTTCGCCCCTAATAAACAATTTTCATTTCACGGTATACACTAAACATTGTGTAAAGCCGCCCTTCTCAGTGGCGGATCCAGAGGGGGCGCAACCTGCGCACGCCCTCACCCCCCCCCCTTTATTTTTCGCTAAAAACAAAAGAAATAAAAAGAAAATAATGAAATAAAACCCGGAAGTGGCACCAGAAATATTAGTCTCGCCCCCCCCCCTTTACAGAATTCCTGGATCCGCCCCTGCTTCTTTGTAGTCTATGTATCATCATACCACCGTAACATAAGTTTTACATAAATGCAGAAAAAAAGCATTACGTATAACTATATTATGTCTGTTAGTCATTACCTTGCTCATTCGCCTCCTCTTTTTCGTAAATTTAATGCTTTGCATATATTTGATTTGTATACTTATAATACCGCTGTTTTGGGACTTTACTATTTCAAAGATATGTTACCTCATCATATTTCATGTATGTTTTGCACTAACAATGGAATTCATAAATACAATACACGAAATTGATATAGATTCCATATGTGGGTAGTAAAAACAAATCTGGTTTCAAACTGGGTACATCACCAATTTCCATTAATCTGGTACAGTATTCGATTCCTAGAGATATTTTGTTCACGCAATAGCCTGTCCTCATTTAAGAATTTTTTTAAAATATACCTTCTGGCAAATCACACATAGTCAATCTATCATATCATTTGTCTTAAGTTTTTGTTTTGTTATGTTACGTTATGTTTTGTTGTATTTGTTGGTTTTCTGTCCATGTCTACACTTTGTACCTTATAAATCAATTATTTTGTGCATACTCGTACATCAGGGCATGAAGGGAACTTATACTTTACAAGGCCTTTCTGGCTTTATTCAAGTTCTCTTTTCTCATTTTCACAGATATATGTAAATGATTAATTATCTTTTTGTTCTGCATTGTAAAATTCAATACTGCTGTATTGTTTTATCAGAAAATGAGATGAATAAACGAATTAAATTGAACTGAATTGAATGTAATGATGCTAGATATAATAAGATATATAAATATTGAATTTGAGATGGATGTACATACATGCTCTCAGTTCAATTAGTTAGCTGGTGCTTTATGAGCAATAAAAGGATATGATAACCCAGAAATAATACTGCTGATGATCATGCAGAGCACTAAATGAAGATAATCAACATAATTGCATGAGTTTACACATCATCAGTCAATGGCGATGCGGTAGCTGCTTTTGACGATGCTCATCACATTAGGCGTGAGAGATGAACAGCATCACATTGTAGTGTGGTAATGAAAGTAGAAGGAAACTTCGTCGCTATAGCAACAAATATAGCATTCCACGAAACTGCACGATATATACAGTAAGTTATTCAGCACTCTCTTTCTCTTCTCTCAGTTCCCTTGATACTGTACTGGGCTACTTGGCTCCATGAAAATACTGGGGGGGGGGGGTGCCTGGGAGGCCCCCCCCCCCCCCCCATTGATCTCGGAAACGCAATGTCCGATGAACTTGAAAATTGGCATGCTGATAGATCTTCGCGTGCTGAATCTAATGGTGTAATTTATTTTAATCAATTATGCATTTTTTTTTTTGCATAATTAGCTAATTAATTATTCATAATGCATATTTTATGCGTTTGGGGGATATTTTCATAATTTCAGCCTAAACAAGTACAAAATTACATGAAAACTGTGTAATAATGAAGAATAATGTTTCCCAAATGTGAAATAAATCAGAGAGAGAAAAAAAAACGAGAAAAAACAACTTTTTTGTTATGTTTTGTATTGTTTTTATTTCTTATGTTTTCTATCGTTTTACTCTCTAAAAAAATCGAGTGAAAATATTCACTCTTAAAGGAGTGAATACAAAAAAAGAGTGGATTTAGAGTGAAATTGGAGTGAATTTTGAGTGAAAATGTTCATTTTCACTCATTTTTGAGTGACCTCGGGGATCACTCGAAAATTTTTGAGTGATCCCTGAGGTCACTCCAAAACGAGTGAAAATGAACATTTTCACTCAAAATTCACTCCAATTTCACTCTAAATTCATTCTTTTTTGTATTCACTCCATTAAGAGTGAATATTTTCACTCGTGTTTTTTAGAGAGTATATTCCTTATGTATATCATTGTTTCTAACCTTTGCCCAATTTATTTCAGAACAATATAGAAGCATGAACCAAGTGGAAAACCAATTCCTGAGCAAAATTTATAGAGTAATGCAAGCCATGATCTATTGACAGTTTGTAACTGTACACAAATATATGCAGCGATTAGCCGTTTTAATGACATGCGCATACTAATTGGCCCATAACATCCCCTAGGTAGATCCGATATGGACAAAATATGTGGTATCAAAATGTGTGCAAGACTTCAGGGGAAAAAGTCATGAAGCGAGAATCCGAAATTTCCAGCGGTCGCGATGCAATCGCCAAAAGTATGGAGGGGGCCTTCCAGGCCCCCTCCCAGCCCCCCCCCCCCCCCCCAGTGCAGTTAGGGTTAAAAGCCTCTCTCACTCATCTTCCTCTCCCTCCTCCTCCCTCCCTCCCACCTGCTACCGGGATCATCCCACGAGTTAGAAGCCCACGAGTCAAACGGTCTACGAGCTAGACCCCCACGAGTCACACTGCCCACGAGCTGGACCTGCTACCGGGGTCATCCCACGAGTTAGACACCCACGAGTCATATGGCCCACGAGCTTGAGATTGAAAAACAAAAAGAAAAAAAAAAACACAAATAACCACGAGTCATATAGCCCATGAGTAATGCCCATGAGCTAGTCGAAAAGTAAAACAGGCCCAACAGCTCTAAATTCAAATCAAGCAGGCCCAGGAGCTAGACACTTGGCCAATAAGGCCCATGAGCTCTACACTACATAAATTACGCTCAGTGATTTATTGTCCTTTTTTTCTTTTTTGAACTAGTGTGGAGCTCGTAGGCTGTATCTATTTAGAGTCTAGCTCTTGGGCCTTTACTAGTGTCTGGTTCGTGAACCATTTGTTTGTTCACACTCGCGATCGTGCACTGTATGACTCGTTGGCTCTGTGACTTATGGGTCCCGATGTCGTCACGTGGACCCCTGCTACAGGCATTTCTGTTCTCCTTTTTTTTTTCATTTATTGTTATTCATGCTGATCACCATGTAAATATTATGCACATTCTTTATCCACCATTGTATACGTAATGCAAGATTCATGCTTGCATATACAATTAATCTGCTTAAACATCTATGCATGTATCTATTCGATCCCAGCGTCCCAATCTTCCAGTGGTGGGCTGCAATGTCTATTCTTGTATCCAACAATGTGTACAGATAAATATATAGAGATAGATGCATGCATACATACATGCATACATACATACATACATACATACATACATACATACATACATACTAGATAGATAGATAGATAGATAGATAGATAGATATAGATAGATAGATAGATAGATAGATAGATAGATAGATAGATAGATAGATAGATAGATAGATAGATAGATATAGATAGATAGATAGATAGATAGATAGATAGATAGATAGATAGATGGATAGATAGATAGATAGATAGATATAGATAGATAGATAGACAGATGGATAGATAGATAGATAGATAGATAGATAGATAGATAGATAGATAGATGGATAGATAGATAGATATCTTCTTCTTCTTCTTCTTCTTCTTCTTCTTTTTCTCTCTCTGTCCAGTCTTCCATTCCCCTACCCTTTCTATACATCCCATTCTTCCCTTCCATCTATCAATCCCTACCCCTCCACCCCCATCCTTCTCCCTAGCCTACCACTGGTCTTTCCTTCACCCTCTCCACCCCCCCCCCCCCTTTCTCTCCGACGAAACCACTCTTCTTCCATTCACTACGTATTCCCATTCGTTCCCCTCTCTTCCGCCATCTCATACTCTCTCTGTCATATCTATTTGTTGTCTTCCTCGCCTCTTTCCCCTTCATTCCATAATACAACAGTGGTGGTTCCATCAGGGTTGAGGGGCGAACCGGGCGCCCCCTTACTTTGTTTTCTTTCTTTTTTATGAAAGAAAAGGGTGCACCAACCCGGAAGTGGCATGAGAAAACGGCCTGGCCAGCTGATGAAACTCAAAAACGTCGCTGCCCTGGATCTGTCCCTATATACGCTCCCTTGCTTTGCACCCCTCCCTTTTTTACGGAGTTCCTGGATCCGCCCCTGCTTACAAGGAGACTTGCATTGCACTTGCATCATCATGCATTCAACCATGATGAGACGGGAGGGACAAGGCAAACTGACTTCTGAACATCCACCCGAACCATAATGACTATAGACCTTACAGAAAATCACTTAGCATAATAGACCCGACTCAGGTACAGCCATTTTCCTCTTCCTCTCCAATCAGTCACGAAGATGAATTTGGTGGAAAAGCAATTAGTGACATTCTTTATGTGGTGATGAAAGCGTAGGAATAAATGAACTAACTGCTTACATTCATAGGACAACCCCCCCCCCCAAAAAAAAAAAAATAATAATAATAATAATAATAATAATTATGGCCATGCCGTTGACTGTGACGATGAAGCCAATCAGGATATTAATGATAACAGAAGCTCAAAGTGTTCATAATTCTTGTAAGTTTGATTACTTGCGATGAAACGTCTAAAGAAAACTATGTATGATACATTATCAGAGCAGCATCTACAGCACTCTGTCATTTTTCGTGATACTTGGATTCCGATGAAATTTAATGAGAGGCGCGGAATTAAACGTACTGTAATAAGGATGATAACGTAATGATATTAACGATATTCTATTTTCATCAAACTTATTCCGTGCAGTCTACTGCATTAAAGGACTGGCGACCAGCAAGCAGAAGTTTCTAACTCCATTTGTGTGTTGTTGTTTTTTTCGTATCATTTTATTCTAGAAGAAATAATTCCAACGAAATATAATTATTATACACGTCTAGAATGTCATTTTGAAACAAGAGATAATTCATTTCAATTCAATTCAATTCAGTTCAATTGAATTGAATTCAATTCAATTCAAGTGTCTTTGATTCCACATAAAGCAATACAAAGCAATATACATAACGCTTACATAAGTACACAATATTTCAAGGAACTTTGAATCACATAAGTTTTAACAAAACATGGATACAATTATAATAATATCAACTTTGGTTTTAGATAAATAAACAAGTAAGCCATACAATTCTATTTTTTTAATTCTATATGGAAAAGAGGAATTCACAAGAGAAGCGTAGCTTGTAAATTCTGTGAATTACTCTAAAAGATTAGGGCAACTCAAGATCCGTCAAATGTCTCAGATGTCAGATAAAGATTGCGGTGTTCCACGAGGCAGTTTGGCCCACTACTCTTTATAATTCATATTAATGATTTTCACAGATCTTCGAAATTATTATCGTTTATCCTGTTTTCTAACTTTTCTTTCACTCACCCTGATCCTGAACGTAACCTGAACTCAGATTTAATAGAAGTTTACATCTAGAATAGCATCTATAGTTACAAACAGCGTGTATAGATCTGGGGAAAATGAGATTATTAACAGTGATCCTGTGATCACAGCAAAAGTTCCGCCTTGTCTGGATTGTCATGATTGCAATTTTTAATTGAAGTCTCACGTTGTACCGTTGCTGTAAAAGACGTGACATTTCGTCACGTTCAGTCCCTTTTTTTTTTGGCTGTTGTCATCAGGCGACTCAAAGAACATGTCCACCTTCATGGACATGTGGGTTGCGTGAATGCAGCAATATTGGCAGAACACATCAGTGAGAGTTTGAGCTAAATCGGACAATTCAAAGGTTAAGAATCTTTGAAGTTTTTGTTCAGCCATTGCTGGATGAGAAGACTACTACAGCTTGTGATGTCACAGTCATGTGTACAACGATATAAAGAAAATATATAGAAAATTCAACATATTTTCACTATTCATGATGAAAGAACGATTGTCTTGCCTCTTTCAGAAGGTTATAGGAGAAATAATATTACCCTTAACATACGTCAGTGACAGGTCCAGGAGATGTGCACTTCCAAAAAAAAATGTGAAATTCTCTTTATATTTTCCTTCTATCGTTCTAAGTAATAATATGTCACACCTACACTGTAGTAGTCTTCTCATCCAACAGTGACTGCCGCGCAGATACTTTAAAAATTCCTAACTTTTGAACGGATTGCCTGATTTTCCCCAAACTTTCACCGATGTGTTCTACTAACATTGCTGCATTCAGTCATTTCACATGTATATGAAGGTGGACTGCCCTTACAGTAAAGGAATATGTCTCGTCAACTTCCTAAATACCAACTTTATCTCTTCATAGTTATAGTTCCCCCCCCCCCTCCTCCTTCCCCATTCCCCTTTCCACCATATCTCCTTCATTGCAACGGGCAGATCAACTTCAAAATAACAATTTCTTAAGTCAGCTTTGGAGACAAGAATTATAAGCTATGATCCCAGTGGCGGATCGGGGGGGGGGGGGGCGCAACCGGCGCACGCCCCCTTTATTTTTCGTTAAAAACAAAAGAAATAAAAAGAAAAAATAATGAAATGAAACCCGGAAGTGGCACCAGAAATATTAGTCACGCCTCCCCCTCCCCCCCTTTTTCAGAATTCCTGGATCCGCCCCTGATGAGGTTCTATGAGATTCTTTCTATCGCTGAACGGTCTTTCAATAGTGTTTTCCGTTCTTGTCGTATATGTTTGAAGAGTTTGTTCGCAAAAACCGATAAGTCTATTTTTGAAGATTTTGAAGTGCGGTCTCTGTCATAAAGTACAAAATAATACCTTTTAAATGATATATTGGTCACTTCATATTAAGGTACATCTTTTAAGTTATGGTCAAAAGAAGCATAGATTTTTTTTTTTATTCTCTATACATTTTACTTGTCCTTTAATCGCAAATGTCTCCATTTGGCAAATATGGACTTATCGGTTTTTGCGAACAAACTCTTCATTTCATTTATCGCTTATGCCCCAGTCACACAGATGCTCTAGAATCTACACGATGATCACGGGAGATCCGGAGAGAGCCGGGATAGTTACGACCTCGATGGAGTGTCAACGAGCGTTGGTATGACTGTACACACCGTATCAACACGGCAGCTACACGGATAAGGCTGGAAGAGCGCGGCGTCTACACGGACAAACACGGCATCTACACTGATCAACATGCAGCTGCATGGCAGCCACACGGACCATCCCGGATTGCTCTGCCAACACTGCAAACCCCGGATGACGCCGGATGCTTTTGACCTTCCAAATTTGCCGTGTTGGCCTCCCGGACGTCCTCGGATCTACACGGACATACACGGATGTCCAAGAACGTCCAAGGCGTCAACACGGATCTCTCCCCGGATCACCCCGGATCAGATCCGGGGTGGTCCGGGGTGATCCGGGATGTCTATGTGACTGGGGCATTAGTTTTTGACCGTGTGTTTGATTTGTTTGTTTGTTTGTTTTTTCATTGAGGGTGTTATAAGACAGTTCCAGCCTTCCTCCTCGAACAAGCCCACAGACCGTGAGAGTTTCAAAATCCCAAAGAACAAACCTGATGTACCTGTCTCTCTAACTCTATAGTATAGGTTTACAGTCGTATATAGACTGTCTAAATGAATATAATATTTTGTAGTTAAGTGTGCTGTTGAACCTGCAGTTCTTAACATGTATAGCACAACTTAACAGGAAATCAAAACATATCCCAGTTGCCTTTCATGAGGCCTATAGGTATCTTCTTATAATTGTTATTATTCTACGATGTAAATATGTGCTTCCGAAAAAGTCACAATTTATTATAGTTATTAGCGTGAGTATAGCGCTTTGATTGCTTTGTTGTCATTTGCTTCAAATAGTAAGAGGAAATTGCAGATATGAAACATTCTCGTAAAAATGCATGGTGTGTGATGGAATCTATCTGCAATACCAAAGCATAGCATTGTACGATATGATTTACCATAATTATGAAAGCATGTTATACAGTATATTTTTTATTATAGGCATTCGCAAAGCGCGGACCTCGGTTGCTGGCTTTTAATTGTTTCTGCATTCCCTTGCCGGATTTATATAACGATAAATAGAGAAACAGACTTTAATCCCGGAGTAGCATAAAAACTTGATATGATAAACTCTTGATGGAATGGCAACTGCCATGGTAACGACAAGAATCTAACTTCCTGATTGGGTATTGCAATGGAAATTTGTCATTCCAGCGAAGTGCAGAGCTGCTGCTGATATGCTAGCATTTATTAAGAAATGCGGTCCACATGCAAGGTGCTGACGTGAGTGGTATTAAACGTAATTAAAAGGCGAGCAAAGAACTCCAGAAGAACCGGGGGGAAAAAAATCCAAAAATCATATCTACGAAGTAATCAATGAATTATTGGCAGCAATAGATAATATTAAGAATGCAGGTGATATACAAAATAGTTGGTGTCATGAAAATGAGTGCATAGACGAACAAAGATTCGAAATACAATGAATTTGCAGAACCATTTCTTTTGTTAGAGTTAGAAGCTTTTCTCGTCATAGCCCATAATATCCATTGTATAAAAAACTGCAAAAACAAAATAGCTGCAACAATGCGAAAACGTTTACCGCTTACTTTTGTTTCCATATTTTTTAAACGAAATACGAAATTAATGTAAATAAAATAAAACAAAATAAAACAAAATGATAAAAACAAATTTCAGTTTAACAACGGAGCAGTCATAACATACAAATACAGATACAATGAATCAAACATAGTTATGAAGCAATAAAAGATCTTCAGTCAGTGTATTTACATATCGCTTGAATGCCTCCAATGACATGGACGGAGCTATCGATCTTTCAATCTTGTTCCACAGTCTTGGAGTTTTGTAGTGATTTTTACGCTCCCCCTTTTTTTTTCTTCTAAAGAACCAATATTGTGTGTGTGGAAGGGGAGGGGGCGGAGGAACGGGTAATTCGTACTGCACCTCTACCCATCCCCCTCCCCTCCCCCGTTCCGCGACTCCTTATACATATTACCTTAAATGAATCATTCTTTTCATTTCAATAAGTTTTGATTAAAGGTGAACATTCAACAGAATAAAAAGCATTGAGCATATTTGATAAATACGAGGAAACACAATGAATTTACTGACGTCAAAGATACAATGTGTATAATCAAGAGAAATCTCTACCTGTTAACAATAACCAATTATAAGTATATAATATACATTTGCAAAATTACAGAATATCCGTCTGTATCCGTCACGATTTCTAGATAGATTTGTGCTTCTCTCAGACGTGGAGATCGTGAATCATGACTTCAAACAGTCAAACGATTGCTCATCATGCAGTTTTATGATATGTATATACTTGCACAGAAGCAGAAATGTGTGTCTTCTGTTTCATATAATTATGAAGTATTTTTCATTGTTATACCTCTTTCAATACCCGCGGTGACTTTCCTTCACATTACTCGATCAACGTGTGCTCCTGTATAAAATAGAACTAAAACTAACTATCAATTTAACAAAAATCAGTTAATCATCCCTTCTAACTCTGGGTCCGTGACATAATAAAGAATGATCGGAAGAGCTGAACTTACCATCTTCATCTCCTTTATTCTTGTCGTCATCGATTCCAATTATTGTATATCTCTCCTCTTTGCGCTTTAAGAATGAAGACTCCTTTCTCTGTACTCTTTATTCGGAGAAATTGTCGCTTTCAGGAGACAATCGCTGTGGTATTCATCAGTGAGTCTGCTCCATGCGACTCAATTGAAAATGAAAATTTTTTATGGTAAAAGAGAGTTGATGATCCAGCAAGAACGAAAAGAAAATTTGCATATATCAACGAACTCTTTTTGAGAGGTAAAGAGCAGGCGACATCGGAGGAATTAAAACATTAATCGGTAAGTATTAACCTGGAAAACTGCCAGGCTCAAAATGCTCAGTGGTGGACGGAAGCTTGCTGAAGTCTGCTCTTATCCGCACACGATTAAACAATCTCGGCTTTGCAAGGATTCTGCCTCATGTGGGCGGCGAATGTATACACTAGTCTTTTTTTTTCGCCGCTCCTCAGGCACTTGTTACTTTTTCAGCATCGAAACATTGACAGTTGCGGCGATGCAGGAGAGGAGCAAAATACAGTTGCGTTCTTAGCAACCGACAAAAAAAAAAAAAAAAAAAAAAATCACGCTGAGCCTCGCAAAACAGTGAACGCACCGAGGCAGCAAAATAATACCAGCAATTGCCTTTGGATAGCATCGAATAAATGCAATCCTCTGACATTAATCATTTTTCCAACGCCTTCTCATTGTCGTTCGTTTTGGAAGAACGCCGACAAGTAGTGATGCTTCTGGCACGATACTTTGCCGAGCACGACGCTTTCAACGAAGGCAGAACATGCTCTGCATTCATTGTATCCTCTTCGCTAGATGTTGTTGTTTGGTTGTGGACGGCTCTGTTACCAGACGACGGAAGGTAGATATGGAAATGTACAAGGTCAATAATAATAGGCAACCGCCGTTACACAGCGAACGCTGAAACGCAATGTGAGGGTGACGCAATTAATCAGCTCGGGGATGTGTGGGGGGAGAATATTTTTACAACAGCTTTGTATGTAACCATCTGATTCCTCAGCTGTATCTAATCATCGCTTCACGACATTCAGATAATAAATAGTCAAAATAGTGGCATGTCCTCGACATCCGGTCTTTACTGAGTTAACCCAGTGCCATATCTAAAAGATAAAATAATCATGACATAATTATTCTTCAGTAGAAGTCTACTCTTTCCCATGTTCTATTCTTTAATACCCTTTTTACAGCAGCTAAGTAATGGCGCGTTAAAAAAAAAAATGTATTGAGAATTTATAAGATATTTCATCCATTACAAAGAATCATCTCGTCAACTTCTTTAGCATCGGGAGGACTTCTGTTTTACTTGATAATATGCAGTTGACTATACTTACCATGTATATCTTTGCTCTGTCTCATTCTGTTGCTAGTATTATAATCTCACCGGGTACATATATATATATATATATATATATATATATATATATATATATATATATATATCAACCCTCATTCTCGCTTTTATTTCTTTCTCTGAAGAGCGTATTATCTGGAGAGCTTTTCTTCCAAGCATCACCTACTTACTATTTTAGCCTCCACCACAAAGTGTACCGGAGGCATTATGTTCTCGGGTCGTCCGTCCGTCCGTACGTAATCAATTTCATGGACAGCGTAACTTAAAAGAAAAAAAAAACAAAACAAAACTTTGAGGTATCGTAATAACACTTGCCATATATGAATGAGTGGACGAAGCTGTGCCTATCAACTTTTGGGTGCGCATGCTCAAAGGTCAAGATCAATTTCAAATACTCAAAATTTCTTTATTTCCCCCATATCCATGCAATGCCTGAAGGTTTGTTGTTGTTGTTTTTTTCTTTAAACTTAGTTTATGCATGTATTAACCGATAAAGATTCTCTAGGGAAAGTTTACGGTCATGGGCTCAAAGGTCAAGTGAAAATGCTAGAATTTCACCTTTTTTTTTCAATACATCAGAAATGGTTTAAAGTATTATCATGAGGCTTAGTCTATGCATGTACGGCCAGACAATGATTCTCTACGGATCTTTTTTTTTTTTTTTTTTTTTTTGTCATGGAGTCAAAATGCCAAGGGTCAAAGGTCACATTAAAATGCTAAGATTCTACTATCCAATGCTAAAATCAAACTTTTTCCTCCACACCTTAGAGATTACTCAATGCATAACCTTAATAAAAGGGTCAAAGGTCAAGTGAAGATCCTCAAATCCCCGAATACCTGCTCTCTTAAAAAACATAGACATTCTTCCATATTAAACACAGGTTCAAGGAAAGAAAACACTCGACACGTCTGTGACAAACACGCCATTTTATTCTTTGTCGATTTTGTGAAACTGTCGTCTCACATTGTCAAGACGTGCTATAGTTGGAGAGCCATGTATGATGGCGGTGGCATACCAGTCGCCATAGCGACATTAATTTTCTCATCATGATTAAAATATTATGTTTAAATCAAATTTTACAGTGTTAGTTGGGGGGGGGGAACCTGCCCGATCATACGAGTCAATAACGTGGGTTCTCTGAATGTTCGATTTTCTTGCATCCATTATGTTCTACCTTATAATAATCAGTGCGCCCCCTGTCGATATGAGGGTCACCTATTTTGTGTCATGTACAAATTCAAGGTTATAACGCATTACGCACCATTTGACATAGACAATGTCTTTCAATGTAGCAATTAGGGAGTATCAATACCGTTAAAATCTGTCTAAATACGTGTCCTTCAGCGGGTTTACTGACATATAAACTTGTAAGTACAAGGAATCAAACGGAGCAATGCAACAATGATGATAAATTTTGTTTGTACGTTGGTTGGTTTTATTTTTCCCCACACTCTTCCTTCAAACATGTCAGACTTCAACCATGTGCACTCTCCCCCCCCCCCTCCTCTCTCTCTCTCTCTCTTTCCGTACATTATATTATGCTTCTCTCTTTAAGCATGATGATATTTCTCACACAGAAACCGAGTTCGTTCTTCTACATTTTGAATTAATTAAACTCTTCTATTCACATCTCGCCCCCAAGTGAAGGACTTTACTGACAAACCAGACACTGACCCCGCTCACATTTACACTGTAAAAAGCTATAGGACACTGTTGCGTGAGCATTTTGAATTAATGCGAAAAATCTACGTCCCTACTAATGTCATTCTTTCTACACACACACACATTTTTTATAGGCACAAAGACTATTAGGTTAATTGTATCTTCTTTCTTTCTTTCTTTCTTTCTTTCTTTCTTTCTTTTTATGCCCTATCAAAATTTCACACAATCTGGTAGAAGACGGATTTCAGAGCTTTCTAACAGTTACAAGCACTTGCCATTTATGGAACACTTAGAAACGTTTGCTTCATTTTAAAATCAGCTGAGAAGATGGCTGGATGACAGCCAATATGCAGGACCACTGACTTCACCTTGTTATACACACCGCTCTTTGCCATGAATAAATGAATGCAGCGGGATTTTTTACGGCGTGCATGAGTTGTGACTCTCTCACACGCGGGGCTCCATTTTTTATGTTCTATCTAAGGGACAGTGAGTTTTGCCTCGTACTATAAATAGGGACGGTGTGATTACACCCACCATTGCTCAGTTAGCAGGTTAGACTCGGGAATCGAACCCGGGTCCTTTGGATCTGGAGGTAGAAGAGCTACTGACTGAGCCAAATCCCCGTTTCAAATGTTGACATTCAGTGGTATGTTAGAGGACAAGGTTTTAGGCTTATGTTACCTTGGCTAAGGATTTGTTCTTGTGTTTAAACCACAGCATTCGGTGAAGCCGGCGCCATTGATTCCGATACCTGCGTTTGAAGAACCATTCAGTCGGGTTCTAGTTGACTGTGTTGGACCTTTGCCTATAGGACTAGGTCGGGTCACAAGTACCTCTTGACAATCATGGATATGTCTACACGGTTTCCAGAGGCTATCCCATTGCGAAACATCACTGCTAAGACTGTGGTAGATGCTCTAGTGCAGTTTTTCACTAGGTATGGGTTGCCCAAGGAAGTGCAGTCTGACCAAGGGTCAAATTTCATGTCAGGCATATTTCAAGAGGTGATGTATCGTTTGGGTGTGAAGCAGCTGAAGTCGTCAGCTTATCATCCCCAGTCCCAAGGTGCGTTGGAGCGCTACCACCAGGCCCTAAAGACAATGATTAGGGCATTTTGTGAGGAGTATCCCGAGGATTGGGATAAGGGCATCCCTTTCCTGCTGTTTGCAACGAGAGATTCCCCAAATGAGTCGACGGGTTTTAGCCCATTTGAGTTGGTGTACGGTCATGAAGTCAGGGGCCCACTGAAGCTCATCAAAGAGAAATTCATGACTGAGGATGATGAGGTCCACCTACTTGACTATGTGTCAAAGTTTCGTGAAAGGCTTTCAAAGGCTTGTGAGGTAGCTAGGGAACACTTGAAACTCTGAAAGTGTCACAAGACCCTATGAAGAGAAAGGCAGACAAAAATGCCAAAGCCCGAACCTTCAAACCAGATGACAAAGTTCTTGTACTGCTGCCCATACAAGGTGAACCACTGAAAGCCAAGTTCAGTGGCCCATACTGTGTCAAAAAGAAACTCAATGATGTGAACTATGTGATCAGTACGCCAGACAGACGAAAAGATCAAAGGATGTGTCATGTCAACATGCTGAAAGAGTGCTATGACAGAAAGTCAGTTGGTGTGACATAGATAGTGGATAGCACAGTAGAATTTAAGGGTGAAAAGTTTTCACCGGCATATATCACTTATAGTGTATGCGTTTAGCATATCCATTAATGTATGCAAAACAGTTTGATATGATTGTATAAGCTCTGAGAATCCAAGCCATATCATTGTAATTGGTATCCATGAAAAGAGAACATGGAATTAATGCAGCTATCCAAAAGGCATGTGATAGTATGTGATTATTGTAGCTTGACTTGGATTTTACCTCACATTCATTGTATATAATAATGAGAAATTGTGAAGGTAAAAGAAACCCTTGCTACGGCAAGGCTTTCTTTTTCCCATGGGGGATGGTGTCACAAAGTACACACTAGTAGTTATGTACATGTATGATGTACTGTATGCATGATTGTTTTAATGTGTATGTACACAGGTTGACCAGATTAATGGAAAACATTCTATATGGATATAGTACATACAGGCTGACCAGATCAGTGGAAAATTTTCTAGGTGGTATACAATGTAGCTATACAGTACATGCATGTAACAGGAAATACATTATAGCTCATTCAATTTAGAATGATTTCACCCATTCCAGAATGTTGTGGGAAGTGCTTACATGTTTGGCTGAGGCACTGTCCCTGTAGCCCAATGTGATCGGTAGTTATTCTCGGCAATGATGTTTTGTACATAGATAGGCAGTGAATCATCCAGGATTCCTGGAACTTGGACTTGCTAGTAGGTTTGAGAGAGTTATAGAATGTGCTAGAAGGGGGTGAATGGATAGTATATAAGCCAGAGAAATTCTGCAGTAGGCAGAGTACCCAACACCTCTGCTCTGAGAGTTACGTCACTTCTGGCTCTGAAGCGACTTGTTATAGTCAGTCCTGTGTTACCTGCTGACCTGTTATGTTTGTGGAGATACTTGGCCTGGGAGACATTTTGCCTGCAGATAATTAATTTGCCTTCATTGGGGATAGACACCATTTTTGTGTCAATGGACATTACTACGGAAAAGCTGTGACGGGCTGGATTCCTAGCTGGACAATATTAAGTGAATCATAGTATATCATTCAACGCATCAACTGGACGTGGTCGTCACAACGTTTGGAATCTGCACGTTTCGCTGTGAACATTATACCCTGGATCTTTACCCCGGACTTATACCAAGGATTATCGCAACCTGCGTTTGGATTTACGTCGAAGGAATCATTCATCGGTGCATCGCGGATCATTCATTTGTGCATCGAACATCGTATTTGGACATTTCCAGGGATATTGCGTGTAATGCCTACGTAAGTAATTCCATTACTGACTTATATTTGTTTCTCGTGATCATTATTGTACTGATGTGACGCCGATTACCAGTCTGTACCCACAATATCACTGTTAATAAACCGCCTGAACATCAGTTGATTGTTTCTTTTGTGCGATCCTTCTCAGAGTGATTTTGGTCGTAACAACATGTATCGACATCAATAATCAAACATCAAGCTGTTGTTTATATCGATACAATATGTAAACTGTGAATGCAATTGATAACGCTGAACTGATACGAGTGATTTATTTCCATGCCTTGAGAGTACAATGAAATAATACATGTACATAAAATTCTACAAATAAATTTATAACCGGATAAGATAAAACAACAAAAAATCTAGATGACCGACTTTAGACTGCGTTGTATGTGGGTTCACTGAATGGGATGGCTTAGATGTTGTTATTACAAACGCTGGCTGATAGAGCAGTTTTGCTATTTTGTGAGTTTTCTATCATATATAGTGTTAATATTTAAAAGCGCAAGCTATGAATAGACAAAGGATATAGAGGAAAAAAGTCAAGATCATTACCAAATGTATGGAAAAATATGCTGACCTTTTCAACTAAAAATAAAAGGAATTTCATTTTTTACCGTCATGGATATAATTGTATTTGTATACCAATAGGGAACGAGAGAGAGAAAGTTATTTCTTTTTTATTTTGAAGATTTATTATAGTAATCTCCCTTAAAGATAATAAAACGTTTTGGTACCTCAAAAGTGTCCTTGAATTTCCTTGTCTTAGTTTGTGTTTCAGGTTAAAGTACCTTTCATATAACTAACACTGTGAGACTTACTCGCCCCAAAGTGCTCTCATGTCTTAGTAATCATGCAATTAACTGCGATCAGCAGCCCCATACGCATAGCGACCAGCAGTCCCATACGCATAGCGTAATCGGGCTTCGCATTGTAGCATTCAGGATCATGACAGATTTAGTATCGCAGGGTAAATGTCAACTTAAAATCCCATAAATTCTTCAATTTGAAGACTTACCAATTAACTTGAAGTATTGAAAACAGGCTTCGGGCAACGTTTGGTTCTGCCTATAGTCCCTTTCTGTTCGAATTGATGACTGAATGTGACTCGGTCGACAGGACCTTAGGAGAGCTACATACAGTACACTGAATACTACAGCCAGTGCATGCGAACACATCACATGCACACAAATTTCAAATCCATGAACGGGTAAGATGTTTGTGTGCGCATGCGCTGGCCATGGTATCCAGTGTACTAGTATGTAGCTCTCCCAAGGTCCTCTCGACCGAGTCACATTCAGTCATCAATTCGAACAGAAAGGGACTATTGGCAGAACCAAACGTTGTTCGAAGCCTGTTTTCAATACTTCAACTTAATTGGTAAGTCTTCAAATCGAAGAAATTTTTGGATTTTAAGTTGACATTTACCCGCGATTCTAATTCTGTCATGATCCTGAATGCTACAATGCGAAGCCCCATTACGCTATGCGTATGGGGCTGCTGGTCGCAGTTAGCTATGCGTACAATGGGCTGCACGCTGCTGGTCGCAGTCAGTGGTTTCGTACAATATTTATCGACGCTGGACAGCGTCGGCTCTGGTACGAAACCATTATTGCATGATTACTAAGACATGAGAGCACTTTGGGGCGAGTAATTGTCACAGACAACGTACTTTAACCTGAAACACAAACCAAGACAAGGAAATTCAGGGAAGCTTTTGAGGTACCAAAACTTTTTATTATCTTTAAGATGACTTTACTGAACAGTTAATAATGAACAGGCAGTGGGGAAAATGTCTTTGACCTTTGCCCTACATCCGCACCAATGTAAAATCTCTTTGGAATATGTACTACGGTAGTGTAGTAGGTCCCAACGTAATAAGATGGTGCATGTCGTGGAGATGTGTACACGCGTCATTAAATTTGCATTGCCTTGTGAAGCGCGTTACATTTCTTACTGTGACGTCATCACAAAATGCGCGCTCATGCGCCGCTCAAGCAGCAAGAGCAGCAGAGCAGCAGCAGCTGCGATGGTAATCTATTTATGACGTCATAAGAGCAAATGCGCTTTACCTAGTAACAGACCAAGAGCAATCGATCAAAACTACTAGGGAACATACCAAGAACTAGACCGAGATGGAAGCAGCGCTATATACGTTGAAAACATGCAGACAGTGAAACGTAACGGAAGGCAGAAACAAGTAATATGATGATCTTACGACGCCGTTTATTGCTCCCGGAACTATGTTCAGAGTTTTGCTAAATTCAGTCATCTGAACGCACCATGGATTCCACCTTGGCGTGTAACTCTAGGTTACAGCGCCTGCTCTGGACTAATGATTATGTCGCACTCACAGAAGAAGTTGTGTTGCAGGAGAGCTCGTTCGTTCTCAACAAGCAAAACGGCACCCCCATCAGAATGGTCCACGTTGGTCTGACGTCAACGGCACTGCTTATAGCTGAGGACAAACTCTCCTCACTTTCGCCAGCAAATCGACTCCTGCATCGTCAGACCACCGACTGTAACTCGGATCTCGAGCTCTTCGAGCTCATCTACCTCTTTCCGCTCGTCAACATTCGGCTATCCGTTCGGACGCACTCGGAGGAGCTCGGTCTCCATGTGATCAGACTGCGGTTGTGCAACCGCCGAGTGTGGTATCTGGAGCTGTCAGACTCGGGCCATCGGGAGGACAAGTGGCACGAGTGGGTGTGGTGGATGAAGGAGCTGGAGCAGAAACGGAGGAAGGAAAAGAAGATGCTGCGACGCCACCATCGGATGTTGGGTTCCAGGAATAGAACCTACGTGAGTAATCACACGATGAGCGTAGCTGGCAGTATGAATTCACTGCTGAAACCAATCGATCATTCCCGTGTTGGGAAGAAGGATGACGCTCCTGCAGTGAGTCCTGACCGAGGGGCTACAGGTGAATGTCTGTCTATCGACGGAGAACGCCCACAAAGCGTCGTCCATGAAACAAAAGGAAAACGAGGCGCACAGGTTAATCGCTGGGTTCACCATTTTGCTGAACACATTATTGACCATCACGATGAGACCCTGAACACTTGTGACAGTGATCACCATCTTCATGGAGTCGTGAAGGAGAAGAGAGGCTCGAAGAATAAAGTTAACCATTTAACCGACAGCAGAATCGTGAATCCTCTTCTTGATTTTGATATCAGTTCAAATTCAAAGCTGTCCAATCGTTCTTCAAACATCTGGAGCGAGGCCCATCTCACTGGAAGCCACACCCACAATCGCTCGAGCCACACCCACAATTGCTGTAGCCACACCTTCAGAGGCGTTCCCGGCCGACTTCCCAGCAATAGTCGCGCGAGGTCGCTCTTGCGCCAGGAGGACGTCAACTCTCTCTCAAGCCTCGAAGACATCGAGAGCGTAGCGAGTTTCGTGTCCAGCAACGCGGAGAGCTGGACGAATAGACACGCCAGAGATACTAGAAAAGGGCTCCTGCTTTCCGTCGACGATCTCTTTGCAAAGACAAATTTCGAAGAACACGCCCACGGTCACGTGGGCCACCTTCGTCCAATGGCGTCCGTGACCAGACTCGAAGCTCTAACAGATGTTGACACTGATATCATTACCCATAATTCCTCGGAGTCTTATTGGCTGAACGCTGCTGACCTCGAGGTCATTCACCATTGCTCTTCTCTGCCAGATTTTCTCGAAGGAGAGGCAAGTTTCTTGGAAGATCTTCCAAACGCTGACGACGTTGGTCACAGGATCTCTCTCGTCTACCTCGACCTTGAAAACGACGACGAGAGTCGCACTCCGCACGTCATCAACGGTCATGTGATACTGCTTACAAAAGAACAAACTGACCTTCACAAACGAATCATGGAAGTGCGCGAGACAGGAACGAATCCTACGGTTCGACGCAAACTTCGTAAAAACAAACGTAGTTTACACAACCGCCCTATCAAATTCACGGATGCTAACTTTCAAAATGCTGTACACCAGTCATCAATGTCTTCATCGTCGCATCCTACTGAGGACGGGAAGACGGAATTTTCAAATGAAAGTAAATCTAAAAACGGGAGCAAAGGAATGGGTATGTTCTTTAAAAGTCATCTCAGCAGAAAGGACGATAAGAAATGTTCAGTTCGCATGAATAGTGTGCGTGACATGCGCCCACATGAATTAGCTAGTGAGTTGACGTCAATGGATGTGGCGTTCTTTTTGCGCATTCACGAGGCGGAGCTTGTCGACTGCATGTGGCGAAAGGAAGATCGCCATTACCGGGCGAAGAATGTTCTCGCTGCCATTGAGTCTTTCAAGAGGGTCGCGGGCTTGGTTGCCGACGAGGTTTTACGTCCGGTGACCTGTCAAGGGCGAGTTGACGCCATCATTTACTTTCTCGAGGTCGGAGAAGAGCTGAAATCACGGCAGAATTTCCACTCTCTGCGAGCCGTCCTGGCCGGCCTGCAGGCGCCCGCCGTCTACCGACTGTATGATACCTGGACGCTTTTCGAGCGTCATCATGAACAACACTACAGGTAACTATAACCAAAGCTAAAGGAAAACAGTGGCATCAATGATGATAATAACAATAATGATAATGAAAATTGTAGTATAGATTTTTCCGGCCAATTTCGCACTTTTGTCAGTCCATTTGATGGAGCGTTCATTAAATTTAGCAAAAACCCTCGTTATCGCACGGTTTGTCTTTCAAAATTGCAACTTGTGCGTTCAATTTAGCGTTTTGATCAATGAAATTTGCACATGTGGCTTTCGATTTCGTAAAAAGGTATTCAAATTAGCAGTTACTCTACGTTCATTCAAATTCGCCATCACTGGCGGAAAAGGGTATTTGAGTCATTCAATTTCGCAAATGGGCAGTCAAATTCCAAACATATTCATTCAAATTCACATCACGTTATATCTGTTTTGAAAAAATGAGAATACCTAAAAGTGTGTATTATTCAATGTGACTTTCTGTTTCATCCACACACTGATAAGCAGTAAAAGTATCATATTTTTGACTCTATATAACTCGAGATTGTTGTTCTGTAACGCCCCTTTTCTTTCATACATGTCATTCTAGGCCTACATGTACCAGTACTACAGATTAACTTCATCTTCTTACAGTCATGACAACATAAACTAGTTAGATACAGACGTATATCTAAAGAAGAGAGAGAAAGAATTATAGAAACATTCGAGGATCATAACCTTGACTACCTAGTTGTGGCCGACACACTCGGAATAAAGCGCTCAACGGCCAGATAACTTGTGGCCACATGCATGACATGCACTGTCTTCGGACTGGGAGACTCAATAAGCACACTGAAAAAAAAAACTGTTGCCAAAATCTCTAAAATGAATACGAAAATATGAATAAATGTTATGATGCTTACAACACAATAACTATGATGAAAGAAAATAAAGAAAGAACCAAAGCATAAACACAATCTTCTACTAAATTGACTGCAAAACATGTTAAATTTGATGCCCAAAAATGAATTCGAATGAATGAGCGCAGCATATACCTGTTCACGTGACTATTATCCTTCTAAATTGAATGAACGAATAGCAAAAACTTTGCTTGTATTACGAATTTCAGTTGAAAAGTGTTGATTAGAATGAGAATTAGAATGTCATCTAGGCTAATTTTGCTAAATTGAATGCACAATAAGGAATTGGGTTGAAAGAAGTGCGATATTAGCTGGGAAAACCTGTGATACTAGTTTACTGCATTATTGTGGAGCTGTACACAGAATGCCAGCATAATGTCTATCATGGTTAAAGTAAACCTATTTAGATATTACATTAATATTAACCTCAATCAATCCTTTGCGATTGTATCATACTGTGGATTATTATCTGTTAAAATCACAAATGTCTAAAGCTATACTTTTATGCACACACACATGCACACACACACACACACAAATAGATATATGATATCAAAATTTGGATTTTTCCTTCCCTCTCTTTATTTTTTGAATATTTAATTCGATTCTTTATGCGTCGTCAAGTGAAGACAAGTTCTGTGTTCAGGAGTAATATTTGAAGGTTAAAAATGTGACAATACATAAATATGTCTTCATAGATTTGTCTCTCTCAAGCATACAATGTTGCACGGATGAAAAACCTTTCTTGGCTTTTGAGTGGAACAGCATTGTGTCTATTAATCAACACCGTCCTTCGTATCGTTTGACATTGAATTTCCTGTCTTTATTTACAGCATAATGGAAAGGTTCCTTGACAACGTGAATGACGAAGGGCGTTCCATGCAGAATGATCCTGAACTTGACAGAGCGATGGGGGCGCCCCCTTGTCTACCATTTCTTGGCAGCATTTTGAACCGGATTATTGAGTTTTACTCTGATGTCGACATCAACGGGACGCGAGCTGCACACAAGATGTGCGACCGTCGCATCGAAAGCTCTTCGGAGAGTGTTGACTTTGAATCGGAAATAGATGTAACACAAGGTCATTCGCTGTCAAACCTGGACATCACTGACCACAACGCGTCTGAAAATTCCCCTAAGTCACCTGCTGAAAGTGGCAAAGGCACTCCCAAACTAGAAAACTTCATGACCAAACTTATGCACAAAGTGGTTGCTATGCGCTCACATCACACTTCAGGGAATACTTGTTCGGACGAAAAATCAACGCGCATGCCGGCCTCACGTAAGCAGCATATTCGAAAACTTATCATCGAATACGCGAAGCGCCTGGCGAGAGAAAATGGCATGGATTATTTTGGCAACAGCGAAGTACTCGATCACCCAGATACATCTCTGTGCATGAATCTTGTGGAAGAATTCATGCGCGGTGCGCGCAAATCCGAAATCAACACCAAGCACCGAATCTCGCACCACTTTTCCGACCTCCGACAGATGGCGCACGAGCATGACGACATGCCGTGGAAGCACGCTTGGACATCTGAATATCACGTGCACGAGACGCTGCTGGCGTTTCAGCTGGCGGCCGTACAGTATGATGTTGGAAACCGCAAACACTCGGTAATTGCCGGTCTACTACAGGACGCGCATCTTCAAACGGACGAAAAGCGATTCGCCTTGTCGCTAGAGAGAGAACCCCCATCCCAGCTGGATAAACCCATTGATGTGTCATCAGAGTTATTACCAAAAAATATGTGATGATAATTATTCAGGTCGAGCGAACTTATGTTTCAGTTGATTAACCAAAGGAACACGTTTGAAGTAGTTTTTGACTCGAAGTTTCCAGTGACAATAATGGAGTGATACAAACTGCCAACACTACTTATATGCAAAAATTATCTTATGACTGACTTCGGTCAGGGTCCTCCTCACAACAAAAGGGGAGATGAAGATAAATGACGGGGAAATTAAATAATGATAGATTGCAGCAGTATTCTTCACTAACCGACTAATGCGCGATTAGAAGAGAAATAAATCTTACGATGTTTGCAAAAATCTAATTTTGTTATGTCAGTTTTTTTTATTGAAAAAGTTGGCGACTTCAAATTATAGCCCTACTTTTGCGGTAAGGTTTTACAAAGATGTCTCATAACCTATAAGTTCGCAAAGCAATTCGAAATTAGTCTTCATAATGAGAGTTTAATCAGTACACTATGGTGTGTGTTCCTTCTAGCCTTAATGACTGCGTCTAGTGGTGTGTGTATTCGATCATTCTGTTTGTGCTTTTGATTTTTTGATTTTTTTTTTTGTTGTTGTTAAAGCTGCCGAACATCACTATGATTACATGCAGTTGAAATTGGTTGAGTTAGATTTGTAGAGTTTTATGGACACTTAATTAGTACGCACAATGTTGTCAACATCCTTGTCTGGGAGGAAGGATATACAGGGCCGGCGGAGCATTTTCAAAAGTGGGGGGGGGGGGGCACTTCCGGGTTTCATGAGGTAACAAGCAAAAAAAAAAAAAAAAAGGTCCTCAGCTCATCTCTCTCCTTTCCCTTCCGCGTTCCGGATTCCATGTTTCTTCAGCTGACAAGCAATAAAGAAAAAAAAAAAAAGGGGGGGAGGGGTCTTCAGCGGAAAAACATAACTTTAGCGCGTTCACACTTCAAGATCTCTATCTATTTCTTTTTAATGCCACTTACATAGTACTTCCGGGTTTTAAAAAAAAAATGGGGGAGGGGGCCAAAATGATGACACCTCATGTATTCCTTTGTGTGGTGCACAAAAAATGGGGGGGGGGGGGGCGAGCCCTCCTGCCCCCCCCCCCCCCCCCGGCTCCGCCGACCATGTATATTATGGAACAAAGAGAGAGAGAGAGAGAGAGGGAGAGAAAGAGAGAGGTAAGGAGGTTTCTGCACAGTTAGTACACGCCGTATTTATTCAATGGGAATATCTTTCATATCGGTCTGAAGAGGGCGACATTGCAGCATTACTCTAACGAACATGAAAGATAAAAAGTTCATGTTAACACTCTTTTTCTTGAGACGGTCTCGGGTGTACTCTCTTAAACTGCTACAAACTAGTGTACGATTCTGATAGATTATGATAACGTCATTATAATCCAGAGGCCTTAAGCATTTTTCTTTGACATAGAACAATACAAGCATATTCTCTCCCATCAGTTGTTTTAAATTTTGTTTGTTTTTGTTCTGCAAATCCATTGATATACGGTGCGTAGAGCTTCACTGCGCACAAGATCACCGCAAACAAACGTAAAAGGCATATTACTCTTTTTAGAATCCCCTTTGCCAGTTCCTTCTAACACACACACGAAAAAAACCCCAAACACACGCACAAGCACGCACGCACACACACGCACAAACGCGCACACTCAAAAAAAATCAAACATTTCTTCACCAGAATCACTTTTCCGTCCGCCTACTTTGCATCCAGCTCGTTTTAACAATAATGATGATGATGATAATGATGATAATAATAATAATGATAATAATAATCATCATCATCATAATCATAATAATAATGATACTAATAATGTTAATAATAACAATTTATTATGATTATTATAATCATTCTTGTTATTATTATTATTATTAACTATAATTGTTTTTGATAAGGGGCAAGTCCAAGATAAGGTCCCCTCAGAAGGCAAAATTTCATCTTTGCTCAATATTGACATGTTTGGTATCATTTTGAAGCTTATGAGTTTAAGTTTTGATTTCCATGGAGGAAAAAAATTATATTACGTAAATTTATGCAAATTTCAAGGGCTTCATTTGCATAAATGTGAAACACAGCGTTACGTATGGGACATTTATAAAAATTCATATTAATTCAAAGGAAAGCAAATGATATTTGATTAATATGTGGACATAAGAAGTTCATCAAATAGTTTAACTTGGGATGAAAATTTAGGGATTATGCAAATGATTATGCAAATTAGCTCGTGTCCTATCATGAGATGTCCCATACGTAACAAATTGAGGTCATTTTTTTAGGTTTTTTCTGAAATTGCTGAGGTTATAATAATGCCCTTTTGGAAAGTTCTAATTTATTGTTTAGAGAAATTAAATACCATAGAAAAAAGAAAAAACAGTAAAAGGAATATTTTTTATTAGGCATTGAAATAATGTTACGTATGGGACAAATGCGTTACGTATGGGACATCCTCATACATAATGCATGTGAATGCATGTAGCTAGCTGGGAAGGTCTCTCAGTACACAAATGGTCAATCATCCTGAAGAAAGCATCCCAACATTGTGGCTACTTTTTGAGTTATAGACACTTTAAACAATACATGTACTTGACTGAACAATTTTCAGAAAGGGGGAGGGGAAAATGGCAAAATACAGAATGAAAAATCAGCATTAAAGGGATGGTATAGTTTTTTGCAGAAATGGGGATTCAGCTTTCAACATTAAATGAGATGATTGGAAACCAATTATATGAATTACTAAAGAGCATACAATCCTAAGACTAGAGGAATTCAAAGTTTAGTGATGGAGATCCAATTTGAAATGGTTGTAATATAAATATTTACAAAAAATATAAAGTAAAATGATGTTTTTTTAAATTGCAAGTGATACACAAATTGTCCTTATTCAGGTTTCAATAATAGCCACGACAAAATTCATGGGTATACATACTGAGGTGTGACTCGAATCAATGACCTGACTGCTAGACAGACATCATATCTACAAATGTGTACTCGATCACTTGGGTTCCACGCAGCAGGTATTGCTTATTTATAAAATTAATATTTCTTGTGTCAAATTGTGTTTTATTGAAACGAAATGGCAAACTGCCCTTCATCAATGGAAGTAAACACTTTAAACTATTCAATTTTTCAGTAGTAACTATCCTGATAAAAATAGGGCATACATACTCAGGTCGGTCATCCCATATAGAATATGATTAAATATGATTATGATGGCAAATATTTGGGGAATATTGTTCCCTTGTCAATCTGGATCAGTATTTGAGTAGTTTCAACTGATTCAATTTCAATAATTATGCAAAAATTTGTTTATGGGTATTTTGCAAAATTACTTTGCAAAATACCCATAAACATGTCTCTCCACACACTAAACGAATGGGGGACAAAGGGCATGCATACTCAGGTTGGTCATAAAAAAGGTAAAAATATGATTGAATATGATTAGGATGGTGAATATTTGGGGAATATTGTTTCCTTGACAATCTGGATCAGTATTTGAGTAGTTTCAACTGATTTTACTTCAATAATTATGCAAAATACCCATAAACATGGTTCTTCACACACTAAATGAATGGGGGACAAACTGTCCCATACGTAACTGTCCCATACGTAACACGTTATGTCTGTCTTTAATTAGAACCTGTAATTAGAGCTTTTTGCCTAATGACACGAAACTTACCTGTGATAATCTTGAGTGTTGTGACTTTCATCACAGTGAGTTACAAGTTGTAGAATGAAATACTTTCAGAGAGTTTTGAGGTTGAAAAAAATGTTTAAAAAAACAAAATTTTTCTGGTCCCATACGTAACGGCACATATTTTCTCTTCTAGAATATAATTGTGAAGGTCATTTTTCTCCATTTTTTGCATGATTATACTTCTCCTAGATATCAATCACCATGATAAAGTTTAATATGATCAAAAGCCATTAACACTATTTTTCAGGTCATAAAAGTCTCTGAATGTCCCATACGTAACGTGCGTGTTATCTTGGACTTGCCCTATTATAGTTATTATCATTATTATTTCAAACCTCTAGTAGCTCTCTGCATTCAATTACAGTTTCACTAATTGCAGCATCCCTCCTTCCCCTCCTTTCGCTCTCTCTCTCCTCCAGGACCTGTTCCATCATGATTGGTTATCATTAAGATTCTCATAGTTTAATATTTTCAAGAACTTCCCTTTCTTTTTCCAGGTCTCTTGCTATTGACCCACTCATAATCGATAATTTCATTTGTGTATCCCATTCATCTATGTATCTATGGGTACAATTATCCGACCAACTCATCTGTCATTCCTAATTATCTAATTGTCTGAAATCAGTCACCACTGTAGGTCGTCTAGGAGTGTTGTTCTTTTATGCAAGACTACCACAGCATTGTAGTTCTTTGAATATCAGTTCATGGTCCATTCAAGGACACAGGAAGTTTACTCCATTTTGATGTTTTTATAATGTGTAATAGTGGCGGATCCAAAGGGGGGGGGGGGGGGGGGGGGGCAGGCACACCGGGCACGCGCCCCTTGTTTATTTGTTAAAACGAAAGAAATAAAAAGAAAAAAATGAAATGAACCATGAAAGTGGCACCAGAATTTTTTCTTGTGCCCCCCCCCCCCCCACCCCCACCTCTAAGGAATTCCTGGATCCATCCCTGTATGATGCTCATTGAACTCTGATATAATCATTTCAAGGAGCACACAAAAGCAACAAAATAAACCTGTATAACGTGTCCAAGTATGATACATAATCTTCTGGCAGAACAATACGATGTAATTTAATGAATAAATACAAAGAGAAGTATCTCTTATTTTTTTAATTCACACAAACTTTTTATTCAACATTCACAAGGCAAAATGCAGAATACGTGTTTGTAACATAACATACATGAAAACAGAAATCAAAGAATCAGAACAGTCCTAACTTTTTGAACACCATGCATTCATATTATTATGTATTACTCGTTATGCCACTGGGGTTGTATATTATTCAATTGCTATCAGCGTGTAAAGGGGATGGGGAGCGAGAAGCTTGCAGTAAGTTAATAGAGACACACAAAAAAGGCAACCCAGTGCAACGGAAACTTGATCCATCCACTGTTATGTTACTGGTTGAAAGACACTTTGGAAAATACTGCAAAAAGATGAACTTTTACGCTGGCAAAACTACCATACAGGGAATGTTCCACTGACTGACTAAGGTTTGGTTACTTGTTGCAAAGCATTGTGAGTCTGTGATTTCCATAATTATACTCTTGGGAGCATGAAAGGGAAGAGACCCAAATGATTGGTTCCCATAGTGATGCTTGCTTTGAAACAGAATCTTCATCGGGGTGGGCTATACTGGGGTGCACCTGTGTTACTACATGTATACATAACTGATGTTGTAGGTCTGGTATGCACAAGATGGTTACGACTATTATGAGTTTTTATCTAGATGGACCTATACGTTGGCCCTGATGAGCAGTATAATGAGGATTAAAGAAACATCTTCCTGACTGCAGCAAATTAGGGAAGAGAAAATGTTTCACCACATGTATGTAGAGATAGAAAGAGTAACACCAGTAACAAGCATTTTGAATACCCTATTATTATTATCATTTATTTCTTTTTTTACTAGAGCCTTTTTAGGAACTTTTACCCTCATCCCACATCCCCACTCCTAACCATAACCCTATCCATTTGTGTCTTTTGTTTTTGTTTTGTTTTTTATTAACCAGCAAGTTGCCTTTCTCATCCCCAGACTTTATACCGATTCTTACAGCAGTAGCCCCCGCTTCCATTACATAGCAGTGACTCCCAAGAAAGAGAAATGGCCCGATAAAAAAATCCACATTTCTATGATTCATATATAACTTAGAGGTGAAACATCAATGCCATATTTTGAGATAGAGTGTACCAATGGAACATTCAGTGGAAAATGCATCTTCAGATATGTAAATGCCGACCAACTGCACTTGTAGGTTTAAACAGTTGACCCTACTAACCCTATACTATGTGCTAATGCCAGGTGGTACGTAATATGGAATGGGTCTAGCAAGACAAAGAACAAGAATAAGCTCAGAAAATTATCAAATCCACATGTCAAAACAACTTTGTATTATACTAGTAGAGGAATGTAGAATATTCAATCACAAGCTGGTAAAACGTCATTAAAGAAGGGGTTATTTGTCACATACATACATTGTGCATTAGTCAATAACATCTACAATGTAGCTACCTACGGCAAATGTCCCAGATCAGAAAACATGTGACATCAAATAATTGGCACTTTCATGGAAAATGAAAAGAAAGAAGAATCAAAGTTCTTGACATAACAAAAAAAAAGGTGACACAAGTTCTTCATTTGCAAACAAAAGTATGTATACAGCACCATGAATTATAGACAAAACACACACAATAGTCATTCTCTTTTTAGCACATCAATCAGTTAAATGCTTATGTACAAGATATAGAGATATCCAATTCCGTTCCCCTTTACAAAGCTGTTCCAGACACGTTATGCAGTCATGCCCACTTCTTTCGCTTCATGCTCGATCGCAAGCGTTCTATTTTCCAATACAGTTCTATCTCGTCACTACTCAAACATTGCATCCCATTCAAAAAGACAGATCAAAGTTAATGTTCTGTCTGGTCTGCCTGAACCATATCTAAGCATTACATATCAGTTTCAAAAGTCCTTTGTACCATGGTTATTGTGTGCTTGATGGGAGGTCGGGGTGTTTTGTTTTGTTTTGTTTTCTGCTTTGTCTGGTGGCATGGAGAATAATGAGGTTCTATGGGTTACACTATATATACCATAATATGATTGCTCCAATGCGTCGTGTACTTGCCTTCACAATGCGTGTACCTGTACTTGCATGCTCTGTTTTATTTGGAGTTTTATACCATCAGGGAATGATTGTTTATAAGTGGCTAAACATACTGGTTCAAAGTCAATATATTTGCTGCTATGTATATAGTGTCTGTATATCCTTACTGTAGATCTGGTTTATAGTAATAGTGCAATGCCCACGTACTACAGGTGGTAGTTTACAGGTTGGGTCACAGTGTATCACCATCTGTGTATCAATACACCTTGTCCGGAGGACGCACTTCGCATGATATCTTATCAACACCACAAGAAACACAATCGATAATCTAATAATTCTTTGAACTCGCAGATCCTTGTCTGATCAAACGGCAACAATTTGCTGGTTTCCTGACAATAACATCCAATTTTCGTCTCATCTTTGTGTGTCTTGTTTGTTACTCTTTGTTTTCAAAACCACACATATGGAACTCTGACTGCCAAATTTCCTTCTTCATGTGATTTCTCACACTTTTCTTCGTCCTTAAGCTCTTGGCATCTCATAATATCCATAGCCAAGGCCATCCATCCCTAGCAGCATCATAACCCTCTACTGGCCTTTCGTGCTTGTGACGATGTATTCTGCTAACATCAAAATGCATCTTACTGTGCATGACTACTAACAGCAGAACAACTTAGGATGCATAGCGTGACATTTTGAGTACATCTGCAAAAAGTTAAAAAGTTAAAAAGCATACTGAATTTATAGAAGTTTCATGGATGGTTTTGTCTGACTGTAATACCTATTCATTTTAGTGGTGCCGGTGAGTTTGATACAGATACAGCGATTGACTTCATGTTGCCTTGCCTTGATGAGCACATATCTTGCCTTGCCTTGATGAGCACATATCTTGCAGTGTCAGCTGTTTGTTTCGATAAAAGTTTTCTAATCTTCCTCGCAGAAAAGATCCCACTTTACAATCATGCTCAAAGTCACCACAAGGAAATATCAACTAGTGCACTAGTTTAGCTCTTTGTTTTAGAATAATCCATTTGTTTTTTGTATACATGAATTTTCATAAGAGTTTGGTCTTAGGCATGAAACATTGATAAGTTGGTACATACCATACTCACCCAACTGTATCATTATGCAATACGCTGGGAGGAGCGGTGGGACACAAAAATATTTACCATCGATCACAGTTCAGGATCGCTGACAAGCACACAGAAAACAAAAATGGCATAACATGAAACAAAGATGCAATCAATTGCATCGTTAAGATAAAGCACTCCTGGAATGTAAATATCACAAAACCGAATTTCTCTTTAAACACATAAGTACTGTGTGAAAAAAACAAACAAAAACAATCAATTTACAAATCCCCTTGTTAACAATGAAATCAGGTAAGTGCCACTACTTTGTAACAATGTGTATATATACAATAATTATCTTCAACAACTTTCAATGAGACAAAAAAAGGAGGGTGTCACTGCAGCAATCATCTCAGTGGAAAAAAAAACAAACAAACAAATAAACGATGCCAATAATGAATACAAAATTTGGAAGCCAAAATGAACATATGCATAATGAATCACAAAACTGAAATATTTCCCTTACCTAATCAAAGGCAGCCAGTGTTTTTTGATCAAAAGATAACACCAAAGTGCATTTAAACCAACATCATTCCAGTCTACGTATTACCACACACGGTCCAAGATTTTGTTTTCTACAGTTTAAGCTGAATACATATGCAACTTTCTCCTTAAATCCACTACATCTGCCATAATCTCAATAGAAATCTGACACTACTCACTACAGGAATCAACAAACGCTCTACTCTACAACTTGGATGAAGGACTGTACGTGCCTAACAAATTTTCTTCACCTTTTTTTTGTTTAATTCTACCATACATGCAATAACTGTCAAGCTTACTCAATACCTATAACTCACTACAATATCACAAAAGAAACACACAGCATACTTTTTGTTTGTATTGAATACAAGTAATATAACTGCTTTCTTTTTCATCTCAATCTTCTCCACATGTGTTCATTATTCATTTTATGAATAACTCTGCAGTATTTTTTGATAAGTTTTCTGCAATTTCTCTCTCTTATTTGCTCACCATGCAATGATTTACAGGGTGGGGATTTTATAGCATTCTTATCTTCTCTGTTTTCTGACCGGAGCAAACAAATCTCTTTTCACACAAAATTTTTCTCGGTGTATTGAGCATGTGCCAACAGTGAGATGGGTGTTGCCGTTCTTAAAAGGCTGGTAGCGTAGACTAAACATTGCAAAGTGCCAATTTTCGGGCCACTCTACAGATTCCATACGGAAATGTAATGTTGCCATCTTGCAAAAATGGTGCAAAATGGTGCACTAGCTGACCCCACGATGACTCTAAGAATTTACGTTCGAAGCACCGCCGCAAGATATGACCGTGTACAACAACACGTGCTCGCCATGAAAACAAGGAAAAAGAAAAGTTCTGAGATCACAGAACACTTCATCATCACAGTACAAAGGATGAACACAGACAAGGCAAGAAAAATAATCAAATATCTGACAGAAAAATGTCTTTTCACATCACTTTATAATCAGCATATACAGCAGATACATCTGTTAATCTTAATTTTTCCTCAACTTTTTGTGTGATTTTTTTTTTTTTTTTTTTTTTACTCTTCTCATCAAGTATTTCTTTAGAATGATTCTTCTGGCCATGTTGATTTATGGTACTTTGTTGGATGGCAGAATGATCTCATTGTTTCTCCTCTGTCGGACTCTGGGCGTCGCCGTTATCCCCCATCACCTTTTTACGCTCCTGGACCTGTTTGATGTGATTATTCTGAAAGGGAGAGAGAGAGAAAGATAGATAGAGAGAGGAAGAAAGAGAGAGATAGAGTTAAATGCCTGAATTCAAACACACTAGAATGAAGAGCGAGTATTAAAGGGACTGTACAGTACTGGTTGAGGTGGGGATTTGTGCTTTGAACATTTCTAAGTGAGATAATGAGAAACCTCTTATGAAATATGAAAGAGCATGTACTTTTAAGAACGATTCAACGTTTATTGATGAAAATTTGTTTTCAAATGGCTGAGACATCCCCCAAAAATGATAATAGTAAAAAGCGACAGGCCACACCTTTTATTAGGATCTCTTTGTTTCGCCTTGTTTTTGGATATCTCAGCCATTTTAAAACCGATTTTCATCAAATGTAACCCGCTACAACAAAAAGGTCCTAAAGTCGCGCACGGTCGAAGCCGTGAAAATCGAGTTTGAAGTCAGAGCATTAAAATTGGTCAAAACTTACAATTTTCTGATTTTGATATATTATTGGAGTCTAACATGTCTTCTATCATCTGTCGAAATTTTGAAGCAAAATGATCAAAGGAAAGACCAAAAAATAGCGTTTTTCTGAGCCATGTTTTTTGGCGTTTCAACGAAGCAGAAACTGGTTCGAAAATTTGGATTGAGCGCCACAGATAGGTTCCGCCCCTAACAACGACCAGAGTGATCTCATTGGTCAGTTTGCTGCTTGCTGCTAACCGAAGCGTGAAGCTCGCGCACTGCCCAGTCGACTGGTGCGTGTGGGTGGGGTGCGCTATGCTCAGCCGCTTCTCACATCCTGGTCACTGATTGGTTGGTGAGGAGACCGCCGACGCTGATGTGCTTGAATGAACTCTTCGGGGGTTACTAGGGCTTACCTTCTATTGTCCAGAGGTGAAAACTGACTTGCGTGTCCGTTGATCGCGATTGCGTCGAAAGGAAGACTTTTAGGGCACTTTTTTCGAAACAGTGATTTTCCAGACGTCTCGACATGCTCTCTTTTAAACATCGATATCTCCGCAGCCGATTATTTTTATAAAATGTGTTATATATCAATCTAAAGCAGAAAGATTAGGGGATTATATCGTGCAATTTTCAAATAATCGACCTCGCCCGACTTTAGGATCATTTTGTTGTAGCGGGTCACAAATAAACTTTTGATACCCCTTCGAATTGCATTCTCCTTGATATCTCATGGAGTGAATTCTGAATATCTTGCAAAATGTTAACAGCTAAATCATCACCTCAACCAGAACTATACACACCCTTTAAAAGAGAATGGAGTGCAGGTAGATATGAACTACACAGTTGTATAGTTGAGTCAAATATTGCAAGGACTACACATTTGATTAATTGGCGTGGTTTTTTTTTTCTGGTTATTTACCAAAGGTATGTAATTCAGACAATCTACAGATTCATGTACATGTCGCTCAAGTTATGACAAAGTCGTTGGGACTGGCAGATTTCTTTCATTATATTGAAATGTATTATAGCTGAACGACAAAGTATATAACGTTACGAAGACATTAATTTGTGGACCTGAAGTTTTTACTGACTTGTAACGAGAGGTTTGTCACACCATGTTCGTTAAAATAGGACGGCACTGTATTTTATGAGTAGACCTCCCAACCTTTCTGACTGAAAAATAGGGATGATTTGGCTCAAAAGTAGGAAAGAAAGAGCAGTTCCCATAGGAGAGTGTAGCAAAATTATCAAGAAAAATAGGAAACTTCTATCGAAACAAGAGCTAGGAATGGTCAAATTTCAGATTCTTTCCTCCAAATTCAGAATGGTTGGGAGGTGTATGAGTATTGGTGAATTGAATGGGTTTGGAGGAAAGCTATTTTTTTGACCTGAAAATTCCCTAGCATCAGAAAGCATGTTTTTTTTTTAAGTATACCAAGACGTTTTGCCCAAAGAAAAGAGCTGTAGTATACATTGTTTATCACGCACGTTGTGTGTATGTGTCCGCATGCCCGTGTGAAGTTGTGTGCGAATGTGTGCTGTTTTTTTGCTCTACCCGCATGAAATCTTGGCGTACCCCAAGTCAAATTTCTTTGCAAGGGTGAGGTCGGCTTACTCGATGACAACAACTGATTGATTCAAGCGAGGCAATGCTCGCTGGGTCACTTGTCCCCAAGAGTGACGGATAGCCTGAAAAGCCGACATGCAGAACTCAATTTCAGGATGGGAAAATGGAAGGGCTTGAACGAAGTGTAATTTATTCATGGCCAAATCGAGAATTATTGCCGCAGGCTAAAAAGCACACAGTGTACGATTACGATTGAGATAGGCAGAAATGCCACGTCGAATCTCTATTGCGGACACAAGTCGGAAGTTGTTAAGCTGACACATTTTGGGTCAAGGCTTTAATACTATCTACGAGACATTGTGGAGGGATAGGGTTCCGTTTAATAGAGATTTACATGAGTATTCAATCACCATCCTGACGAATCAGGACAGTGAGGGAAAATGTAAAAAGACCCCCCCGCCAAAGAAAAAAAAGGGAGATTAGATCTACATCACTTCTGTTAAAATGCTTGGTGAAAATTTTGCGCAGAACGGCTTTGTCAATAATAGTTTGGTGATAATGATGTGTGGTACAATTGTATCTCATGGAAAATGCCATCTTGATATTGTGCATTATTCTTTGCTTTCACCAAATTTCCAAATTAACATTACAGTACACTTGCTCTATAAAAAGAGTACAGCAGTATCACATGTTTTGCTAGACAAATGTAATTTCACTTCGGCTTTACTATTTAAAGCAGTTCTAACTGATATGTACCAGCTGCAATTACTAAAAAGGGACAAGGGGAAAAAAAGACAGAAATACCCCTACCCTACATTTCTGTACTGTGATACACTGCCAAGAATAATACAGAGTAACTAGTATGTTGTTGCCATGGCAACTTTCTTTTTGTCACTGCTGACAAATATGTCTTGCAAAACTTTACACAGAGTTGAACATGCTTGCAAAATTTCCTTTGAATTGCTGGAAAACTGGAGAAGTAGTTTGATCCGCAACAGACAGATTAGCCAACCATATGCTGACTTCTACCCATTTAAAACTTTTTTTTTTAGTGTGGGTATAAGAACACGAAAAAAAAAAGGAACCTCCTCTTTCTTCCTAAGGGGGAACTCGTGTGCAACCCCTCCCTCATTTTCGACCCACCTTCTCTTGGAACTTGGACTTGAGGGCCTCCTTGTTGGCTTGCAGCTTTACCTCCACCTTACTCATCTTCTCCGTCAGCTGCTTCTCAGTCTCCGTCTTGAAGACGGTGTTCTTCTCAGCGACCTTGGCCTGGGCCTCGATGATGCGGGCATTCTCCTTGGCGAGCTGCTCCAGCATCTGAGTCTCGACGGACTGAAGAGAAGGAATGAAAGGAAGGAGAGGACATTTGTGACCCTGCACCTCAAAACAAACAAAAAGTTGCCAGACATGAATTCTTAGTTAAGACCATATTCTGAAAGAGCAGACTTTAAGCTTTGAAATGATGTATAACTCAAATCAAATGGACTCTCCTATAAAAGCTATCTAAATATTGGAAAGAAAGCACAAACTCAGGAAAAGTGTGAACTGAGAAAAGAGGCTCTGAAGTACAGTGTCTATTCAAGCGCTTTAATCTTTACCAAACCGTGCTGGCTGTGCGACGAATGGGACAAAAAAGCAGGAAGTAAACCACCAGAGTAACAACAATGAAGGGATTATCAGATTAAACTGAAATTAAACATGCCTCATTAACACATTCGGTCCATAATTAATGCCAACTTTTAAAGCAGTAGCACTATCCTTTCAAGAGATATTAGAGTTGAAAGTGAAGAGTGTGGACAAGGTTTTTTTTCAGAAATGAAAAAGGGAACCTTCTTAAAGACTCACCTAATCACACTATTCTACCAAAAACGTTCGAGATAAACTGCTAAAAAAAACACACTTTCCTGCCCGTTTTATGATACCAAATTTTAGCATAATGTAAAAGAAGACCCGCTCTTTCAGAAAACATGAAAAAGTCAAGTTCGGCTAGGTTGACCCATTTCACTTATTTTCAGTCCTCACACAAATCAATGTAAGGGACTTTATGTTCGTTTTGAGGTGCACGGTCACATATGAGAACTGAAACACATTTGGGCATTTCCACAGTAAAAGGTTACTTTTCAGGGATGTCTCTTTATTTTCTGTTTCCAATGTGCAGTAACCCCAAATACAATCTGATCTTGAAGAACACTTTAATGAGAGATAACTTTGCCCCAAAATTGCTTCAAACCAGCAATCGATTAAAATTTATGACAAAATATGAAATTTTGGGTGAGCGCGTGTAACACAGGACAGAAATCTATGTGCTAACATATGAAGGTCAAATTATGAATGCTCATTGAAACTTTGTTGTTAATTGAATGGCTTAATTTTGATGAGAGAAGATAATAACAGCTGTAAAATTCTATTGGACATTGTGTTTTATACCATTTCTAGACTTAGTGGTGAACACGCGTAACATGGACAGACCAAAATGCGACAAGTTGTAAAGGCAGCATTGTGACAGCAGAGGTACATCTTCATCATGTTTCAATTAATCATCAGTTTTGAGCTCTATCGAGGAGACTGGGCGTGGTGGGAAGGTTTCCGGGCTAGGAAATTAAAACATTTTGACATTCATTCACAGGTAGATGAAGCCAATAAAATGAAGTACTGCTTCAGTTTTGCATTCTCCGATATATGTGAGATATCCACTTCACCATCACAAAAGCCTGAAAATAACAAAACAGGATATCAAGATGTATTAAGCACTCGGTAAACAACTTTTATAGGTACCTCAACAACAACAAAAAAAGAAAGCTTCTAGCATGGAAAGGGAAAAGGCCAAACAGGTTATTGTGAACGGGTTTGATGTCATAGGGGAAATAAAGGATAATCAAGCAAGAACTATTTTGGGCAGATCCTGGAAATGTTGTTGCGGTAAATGTCACGCATAAACAAAAATCACTGCAGGATCCACAAATAATATAATACAAACAATTATTCTATTTGAGAATAAATATCAAAGCTACAGTTGAATGCCTGACACTGCCCCTACATGATATAAGATGTTTGAATTGTAGCATACTGCCAAGTTTGCAATTCATCATACACCATTGTACAGCGACTCCATTGCACACAACACCATTCTACACAAATATTTATCACACAGACATTCAAGGCACATCTATCCCTGTACTGTATATTACACAATGAAATCTGCATAGCAGACAGATTTTAATAGGTACAATACAGTACACCCCCCCCCCCCCCCCCCCCCAATAGAGCAGGCTTCATTAACATTCGAATCCAAATGCTGGCAATCCCTAGGGGCCACCAGTCCCCTGCTGTCACGGCGCTGTGCAACGCTGATCACTACTGTCGTAAAAGCAGATGGAATATACGTGAATAGTCAACCAGGAAGGCCACTTAGGGGTATCTAAGGGGAGAGGGAGTGCGTGATATTACCTTGACTTCGCAAAAATCCTGGCTAATACCGTGGCAACTGCCTGCAGTCACTCGTAGAAAGTGATGGATCATGGGTGGTTTACAACCTGCATGCGTAAGCATGGAGTTTACTGTTTAAAACAAGGGACATTCGTGGCATGAAATTTGTCATGCGAATCTTGGCTCCTCACGAAATTCACGAAAATGTCATGCCCACAAAAATTTCTTGCTTTACGTTATGCCATCAAATATCCCAATCACAGATCTTATTAGTGGGTCTGTGTATACAGTTGGCATATCAAACAGGCATTTTTGGTATTTTGATATAAGACTATCTGGTACTCCTTGAAAGCCTGTTATAACCCTTCGACATCTGCATGTACTTGGGCATGAGAATCTAAATTTTGAATTCCCCGTTTCCTTGTATTGTAAATACTGTAGTGTCATGTTTTGACACGCCCTAAAAATTTTTCGTATTTGGTAACATGTGTGCATCAATTTCCCTTTCTCCTCTCCTAGTCATTTTTCATGGCAGAACGGCAGTTTATTCCTTAAAGGCGTAATTTACCATTTGCAGACGAAACAAAAACCCGGCATTCGTGCTGCAAAATAGTTCCAAAATTTGAGTTAGGGATAGAAACAACAAATGTAAAGATTTTAATCATTAAAATCAATGTTAAGTATTGTTAAATACAGAAAACCGGAACAATAGTTAAAATAAAATTGTTTCTACACTCAAACTGTCTACAGTCATGGTTTAGTGAGAAAAATAGTGATATCTCCTTGAATTTTAGGCTTCCTCGCAAAATTTTTATATGGTAGGATGTTTTGTGACACAACTGACCTACAGAATATGCATCAAATGTGATAACTCAAACATTCTTTAAATCACTGCTCCCAATGGTAAACACTACATGTACCTTTAATGACCCTTCATAATATTATGTCTTCATAATAGGCCGAAGTAACCAAGGCTTTTTGCATTTTACATCTCTTGACTCTGGCTCAGTCCTATACTTCCTTTAAAGATCTATCCTAATAGTTTATTTGTTTGATTGCAGTGATTCTTTTAGCTATTATACAGTGGACTCCCGTTATAACGAAGTCCTCAGGACCGGCAATTTTCTTTCATTATATTGAAATTTCTTTATCAGAACAAATAAACAATAAAGAACCAGATAATTTTGCAGGCTGAATTTTTACTTTGTTGTTTACCAACCGATATTTCGTTATAACCGTGTTCGTTATAACGGGAGTGCACTGTATACATACCCATATTTTCCTCTCTCTCTCTCTTATCTTAAAATCTTATTTTATCCCTCTCTATGCTGACTGACTTTTTATACTTTAAATTTGCCAAGCTGCCTGCACTGCATCATATCAGCTTCCCTTGAAAACCTGCCCTCTCATACCTAGGCTAGACACACCCATTCAAATGCAAGTGTCACAGCTGAGTGAAAAAAAAAAATAATCACACACATATACTTTCTCCACACATCCATTCCTTAAGATGCTAAATTTGTCATGCTGCGAGATCTGTGAAAGGTATCCCACTTCAGCAGGGTGCTACATAAGCACTTGCCCGATTGCCAGGGGCAAGAGACAATCAAATTTGGGCAAGTGTTTTTGAACAAGGAGAACAAATGCTTGCATGAATTCGGCAAGCAAAAAAGTTTTGAAGCCACCATTTCTTCACTTATTCCCCCTAACAAACTCACAAAGTCAACCATACAGAAGCCCAAAGATAATGACAGTTTAGTGATGCAGCATACTTTAAGTTAATATTTTATTTTAGCAATTTCCCGACACTTACATGAAGAACCCAAAAGCAATGCAACAGCAACACTTGGTCGGACCATGTTTGTTGAATACTCCATTGTACTTGTAAGTGTGCGAACCAATGTGAGAGCACTGTTCATTCAAATGATATTGTTTTATTAAGCCCTTGACTTAGACATGATTTTCTAATTATAACAGTAAGTATTTCTTAATATTTTTGGAATTCCTTTTTGGGCAAGTAAAATTAATATTCGGGGCAAGTGTTTCCCAGCAAATTTGAAAATCTGCTTGACCGACCAGGCAAGTGGTTTAAAAAAAAAAAGTTGTGTGACACCATGTTCAGCACGACTTTCCTCACCCTTCTCCTCCTTTCAGCCTCCTGGAGCTTAGCGTTGATCTCGTCTAACGACGTGGTGCTCTTGCTCTTGGGTGGAGACAGGGGGCACTTGTTTGGGTCGGGCTCCTTGTCATCCAGGTTCAGTTCAAAGGAGACACCACCGGAGGTCTTTAATTCTGCTTTGGAAAACAATTTCATACATAGCAAGAATACAGATGACTGTTGTCTTTATTAAAGACTGGAAAACAGTCACAAGACTATTATAAAATCTCTGTATAAATCATATTATGAAATAAAATGCATAGCTACTCTACTACATGCACTACTGGTATAAATGCGTTACAGTGCATCCACGCACATATTACAGTTTGGCAGAAAAACATGACTTTAGTCTGGGCTTTGAAGAAAAATGCTGTATCTAACACTACACTCAGATTAATTGACGTCTCTGGATCATTTTAATCATGCCGACACTTGTAATTGACATTCTATTAACGAAGGTAACTGTTCAATGAGCACCTGAATATAGAAATAGTCCACATAACGGATGGATACAGTTCATCTGATTTCAAGGTGAGATAAATCATGTCATTACATTAAAAGGATTTTTTTCTTTACGGGAAATGAACAAACCCACTGCAATGTATATCATTTGTATAATTTCAGAATGGCAGCTCTAAATCAGACAGTTCAGCATCCAAACAGAATAAACAAATACAGTAATCTTTAGGTGCTCTAATGGATATAGTATGAAATATGTATCATAAAAATCTTTGAGAATGACAGAAAGTTTAAGAAAAGAGGAAAAACAAAGGATGGATATGACATATGATATGATTCTGTTCTCCTAACTATCCAACAAACATCTGGGCTGAAACCACAAAGATAATACAGTTCATCAATTGTCTACAGTCCCTTCTAAAGGTGAAAACTGACAAATAAGACATGTAAGGCATTTGGCGTATGAAGGGATTTAGAACAGTTATTGCTATCTTCATAAGATATGAAGACAGTGTGACAAGGTCTACTCTAGTCGATCTTTTCTTTTCTTTGCATTTTTTGCTTAATCTAATATTCCTTCTGCCTAGAAAGAGAAAGTTTATTATATTCCTTGAATTCTGTACCTCTTCAGTATCACCCTTCCACTGTAATATTGCTAGAGTGTACTAGTAGGCCCTTTGATGAGGCATGGCAAAATGGATACTTTAAGGGTTGTTTGAGTGTTGTTGTTTTTTCCGTCACCCTTTTCTAGTCAGATACATGTGGTTTCTTTTTGATGACAGATATATTGAAAAAGTATTGCTTGATTCAAATTAGTGCCAAGCAATAAAATCGCTACCCCCCCCCCCCCCCCCCCGAAAAAAATCCAAAGAAAAACAAAGAAAAACAAAAACAAAAAAGTATGTTGAGATACCACTGAAAAAAAAAACAAAGACATCATGAAAATACCTCTTTCAGCAGTATGTAATTGTTACATATAACACATACACCTGTATAGTATATAAAATGTACTACTGTACTTGTAGTGTCTGATAGCCACTTTAGAGTGAGGTGCAGAAAGAATGTGTTAGTGTTAAACACAATGACCAGGCAACGGTGACCTTAGCCCGTACTTGTTGCCATGGTAACGGTACATGTCTGTAAAGAATGAAAGGTAATGATTGATGAATTCCTTTCATGATTCACATGTGGCAACTTTAATGACTGCAAGAGTGGGATTCTGAATTATAAATACAGTTAATTGTACGTGTACAGTATGTACCACTAACATTATAAAAGATCACACATTTATGATTAAACATGATATTTTACACTATTAAGAAGAAACGATATGTTTGATAAGTATTAAAGGGGAAGACTAGTAACTGATCAGTGGGAATCAGTGGAAATGCTGGGAGATGATTGTTCCAATCCTTATGGGATTCATTCAAGAGTTCATTGTATATGTATTGTTGTGTGAAAATGATTTGCTTCAGAACGATCTTATATTCAAGTAATGTGCAGATTAATGCTCCGTCACTGACCAGGGACGCTAACCTGGAAGCATTAAACTGCACATTACTTGAACATAAGACCATTCTGAAGCAAATCATTTTCACACAATAGATATACAATGAACTCTTGAATGAATCCCATAAGAATTGGAACAATCATCTCCCAGCATTTCCACTGATTCCCACTGATCAGTTACTAGCCTTCCCCTTTAAACTATTCTAGTATAAACTTACGAATGCAAAATCGAAGGATTTCTATGAGGGTCAAATTCTTTTTAAGACGTTAATTCTTATGAATTGGAAATTAGATTATTGATACCTACAATGTAGAAAAAGCAAAAAATAAAACTCTTTTACTGTAGCTAGAAAAAAAAAATATCGAGCTATCAAGTCTTTTGTCGCCTTGACAAGTATTCAACAATTAAGGAATTCATACACAAAGGAAAAGACCCAAGAGATTTAATAATTAGAACATCTTTTCTTCACAAAAAAAAGAGCTTTCTCAGATATAAATGTCAGACACCAGCAAATTTGCAGGCAGTCTTATCATTTCAGTATCTTCAAAAATCAGCAAAGGCCATCAATTATGTTAATTCGATCTCTATCACACAAATCCTTCCAAAAGGCAGCCACAATCTATGAAAAGTGCCCAATGCTGGAAATAAAAAGGAGTGAGAAAGAAAGAGAGAGAGAGAGAGAGAGAGAGGTTATAAAGTCTCATATTTCTTGTGACACTATTGGGGAAGGTTGTCCTAAGCAGCGCCTGCAAATTGAGAATCCTATGGCACCGTGTGGGGAGATAAGCTTTTGGAAAATTGGACGAGACTCAATGAGAAACATGACGCAGCGCCGAAAAGCGAAGGGCCTCGAGAAATCTAGGGATCGTTAGGGGTGATTGTCGATCCGACACTGTGTCGACGGTACCCAGACACTCCCTAATGGCAAAGAGAGTGAGTGGCTAATATCTTGTCATCACAAATCGCTCGGAAGCAGACAGTAGAAGGTTGTGCGTGTAGCCTTCAGTCAGAACCTCTGCTTTTATATAATTTCTCCCTCTTTTTGGTTCTCCTTTATCACAATAACACTACTTTTAATACGATCATGTGCAATTGTATGTCCACAAATTTCTACAGATCTATACACGTGATACACTATCAGTAGTGCCACATTTAATGCACTCTATAATTACCAGATATGGTATTAACATGTGTGTGATGTACAGACTTTGCCAATGAGAGTGGAATATCAAAATTCTACATGAGGGAAGCACACACACACACAGACAAACAAATACACACACACACACAAACACATGTTGTTTAGAATTGTCTGGCACATCAAGACTACACAATAAACAACAGCTGTGAGAAACACTGACTCAATGATGAAACCTACAATGGTGAATTTGAACACATGACTGAGCTTGCAAATATCATAAAAGATGTTAGGATGACAACTCTTGCTGGAATGACAACTTTCCACAGCAAACTGCCAATCAGGAAGCTGGATTCTTTTTGTTACCATGACAATCGTCATTCCAGCAAAGAGTTGTCATCAAATCAACTCTTTATGAAATGGGGCCCTGGTCCCCATACAGTGTTGTATCTCCTAGACTGTACAACTCGTATCTTAAATACATTCAAGAGTGTTACAAAGTCGTACACACGTTTGGAATATTCAGAATGGGTGGCACTGGAACACCTTCAGCAATGTTCATTCGAACTTGCTTCTAGTTTTGATTATTCATTGCATCCAGCATTACTGTTTTATGTGCAGAGCACTAGCACCGGTGTGGTTTCCTGCTGACATGTCATAAAAAGAAACTCCGCGGGGGGTGGGGGCTAAAACAACTTGGAAAATGATAACGGAACTACAGATGCACAACCCCTCTTCTATGTACCATGGTAATACCACGCATACAACAGAGTTGTCAGCTCTGTGCCATGAAAAATTTATACGCATACCTAAAGGTGCAGTCTGCGCTACTTCATTAAGAATTGAACACTTTGGCAGAGTGTATAAAGGTGTCAGAATATCTAGATTGTGTTTCTCGTCAGTACCGGTACAAAATGGCCTTGTCATAGACCACGGGTCTATACTGAATAGTCAGCACTGGAGGTTTATAATCTCATGGCTTTGTTTCAGCCAAAATTTTGATCCATTCCTAACTGTTGAATTAAAAAAAACTTATCAGCAACAATACCACATATCATGCACCTTCTGTTTGTTTTTTGTTTGTTTTTTTGACCAAATTGAAAAGTCAGGTACACCCATACACATTCAAATCCATTAGAAGATGATACTCTGAAGACACTATTTAATAGTACACATGATGTATTGTATCTTTTATACGGTGTGTCCACACATACAGTTGAACTGAAGTACAAAGTGAGATTATAAATTTATGCTGCCTTCCAGCTTTAGAGTACCCCAAAAGTATAAAAATAAAGATAGAATTTAAGCCATTTTGGTTTGCACAGTATAGAAAACCTACAATGTACAAATATCAACCTGTGTACATGTACCATGTTTATCTAAATAGTAATGTACAAACTTATTGACTCACCATTTCATTATTCCTACAATTGCTTCCTGTTTTGTGTTATCTAAATCAGCCCAGTTAACTGATGAAATAATTGAGGCTATCCATGGCACAGAAGACCTAGATATTATTCTATGAACATTAGCATAATGATGATGTACATGTTGTATGATCTACTTTTTGTAGACCTGCGTACAATGTAAGAAGGTAATGTGAATGACTTCTGTGAGAAACTTGGTTTTCACAATCAAGTGAGTCCTGACGCAAAATCTGAAATTGTTTCTGTTCAAGCAATATCGAGGGTCATAGCATCCAAATGAGTGCCAGCCTTTGCATACGGCAATTTCTCAGCATTCATAGCTTTCTCTCACATTTTGCACTCAATATGTGCTGCAATGCTACCTTTATAAACACAGAATATAACTCTTTCAGAGACAAGAACAGGTGCACACAAAACACCCTGCAAAACACCCAGTCAACATTACAGCACAACCTGTGTATCTCCTGCACACAAGACTCCATGTACATTTTGTACACCTTTCATTGCACCCTCCCAATCAAAAGGATAGTAGAAATCAATGCAAGGGTTGTTCATTGATGAACTGCGTGTGCAACAACCAATCAATGCCGAGAAAATTAGTGTCCACTGGCTCATTATACGTTATGCAATACTTGTCACAAGAAAAAGAAAAAGTGTACACTTTGTTAGATTAGGGCCCTTCCCTTCCACAATTAATTTGCATAATGGGCTTGACAACGCTCGGATTTGCATTCGGCCTACAGTATCTCTGAGGTGTGGCCAGCAGACTCTGTTTGTCGTAAAACGTCTGTCTCGATATTAGACGTTTCACGTGTGTGATCTATGTAAAAGTATACACAGATGCACAATAGCGTAAAGTCTACAGCTGACGGATGTCTCAAACAGTATGTGACACTGTGGCAAGATTTTGATACAAATTTGCATGGAGTCACAATACATTTGTAGACTATCAAGGGCTTTTTGACAGTCTGCACGAGCTCCCTTTCATTTTGTAAATTTCTTTTATTTTAAGAAAGATTAAAGAGAGGTACGCCCCTAGTGCAAAAATACTGCACAATAGGATACTATGAAGAAAGCAAATTAATCGTCTCAGCATGGGTATCATACATCATGCCAACTCTAAAAACTCGCACTTTCCCAACCCCAAGTACTTGTATGTCACTGCAATACAACAGTGCAAAAGGGTGATATTGTTTTTACAGTCACGAGATCATCTGTGTGAATCCACTTGTTTGTGCACACACTTTGTAAATTATGCATTTTATATTAAAGGAGACCTCCACATGATTTTCAGATTTTTACATTTGAACAACTATAAATTAGTTATACCGAGGACAGAGTTTCAGAATTTGTGATAATTGGGTTGAAGAATAAGAATATTTTCAAAATTTAGAACAAATTGCAATGAACAAGGATGATGACATGGCAGAGTCACCATAAGAATGCACGAGTTGGGGCTCAAGGAAGCAGAACAAAAGAAGAAGGCATGCATAGATTATACACCTGTGAACTCGCAAGCAAGCGGTATTGTAATGGAATTACACTGCTACATTTCTGAAATATGTGAACCTCCTATGTCATCATCCTTGTTCAGTGTAATTTGTTTAAGGTTTTTTAAACTATTATTTCTCTTCTCAAGAACCACAATAAATTCCACAATGGAGTTGTCGATTTATGTACTACATGATGCGAAATTATGAAAATTGTCTGGAATGTCCCTTTAAGTAATGTGTGTTTGAGTGACAAGTGACATACAAATTTGTACACGTTATGCAGTCATTTGTGTACTGTTATTACGATATGCTTACATGACAAGTCTAGGTTTGAGCTTGTGTGTGGGCAGATTTTGCAATTAAAAGTATTAAAAGACCACTTCCAGGACAAAAAACAAAACAAATCAAAACATGAGGATTGTTCGTGTCATTGTAACCTTCTATTCCTTTGACCTCTCTCTGTATTGTAATATACAGTTTCTTCTTCTTTTCTTTTCTTTTTCATTAAATCAGTTTTGCTAAACTGCACTGTCATCGTTTTGATAACCAACAGTTTTAACACACATTCTCTACACATTGAGTCTTTTCTTGGAACTATCTTTACTTCTTCTTTTTTTTCGTAGGGGGCGCTGGATTGGAGCATGAACACAGTGCAATATATGGGAAACCATTGCTTTGTAGTGCATAGCAATTGTAGTGTTAAGATACTATATGTGAGTAAAAAAACATATTGAATTAATAGAAGTACAAATTGTAGCCTACTGTAGGACTGTGTGATTTACAGCAATTTTATCCAAAATGTCACTGTGTGCGCTTTGTATGAAGACAAGATATTTTTCATCCCTTTCTGAATAGCCTTCAAAATTGTCATCAAACTACTGCATAATTGCCAAAGTTCAAAGTTTCATCCTAGCTACACCTACTATCTACACAGCTTGCCTAGAGACATTGAAATTATTGATATACTGCCCTTTAAAAATTTGGAGTAAAAGCACAGAGACATGACCTTTAAGGGCGATTAAAAGAGGAAGACAGACTAAGCAAATATAATAACAAAACTGTGACTGAAACATAGACTACATTGTAGATTATTTCAGCACTGTGAAATCTTCAAATATAATACCAACATAGCAATATCAATCTTAAATGTAACTCAGGTAACCATGTATTTGACATAGAGAGAAAGGAACTAATGTGTACTGCCATCTAGTGTTCAATAACTGCACAGTATCCAGGCAAAACAAGCACCCATGACAACGGGCGATATCCATCCATATGACAAAGGGATCACGTCGCCTCCATTTTGGACTGCGCACCCTTGTTGGTCTACAAGCCTTTTTGGTCAAGACTATGGCATTTATCAAGTCCCTCTATCTAAAGCAATTGGTTGAAAGAAAAAAAAGAAAAAAAAAACAGCAAAACACAGCTCAGCACATAAAACCACAAACAAACAAAGTTCAAAACCTTGCCTCAATACTTTTCAGTGGTGCACCATCCCAAGCATTAATTTTGCATGGGTATACTAAAATACTGTAGAAGAGTGTCAAGTCATTCCATGACCGCATAATGTATGGGTTACAGTCCAGGCAGCATATTTCAAAAGCATTATCAATGGAGTTCACCATAGAGCACAAATTTACATGAGGAAAGAGGAGAGACAGTGGCTTGGCCACGAAAGTAGAGAGACCAGCTCACGGAAGGTTCATTCACAGGTCAGGGCAATGTGCTACTGACTTCATTGATACATTGCATGCTTTAATCTTCATGATGTTGTCCTATGATTTACTAGTTAATTGATGAGCCACAAGATTGACTCTGGACTCCGTGCAAGGTTGTATCAATAGATGCTGTATGAATCAATTTTAAGCAAAGTAATCACAGGTCTATTCAAAATATAAAGTTCACTGACATCACTTGTTTTTGGATCTGGTTTTTAGTCTGCAACTCGAAGATTGCTTTTTATTTGGGGCTTCTTTTTGCTCTTTGGCTACTACTGAAGGCAATACCAGGGCCCTGTTTCATGAAGAGTTATAACTAATTATATAGTTGAATCCTACCCTAACGTCTATGGCAGCTTGCGTGGTACTAAAGGGAATTTACAATCGATATAATAAATCTTTTGACAAAACAGGGCCCAGATCTGAAAATCCAGCTGCAAGAGATTGGTTTAGATATACAATGAGGGTGTTACACTGCAGATAAGTAAAGACTTCACTTCATTCAGAAATTCTTTGTGTACACTGTCCACTATCAATGTCAGTAATACCACACAATAACATAGTTAATTTCCCTTGCAGCATTTATGAAAATGATAATAAAATGAAAACACAACCGTATATCATGCATACTCTTGAAAGCTTCCTGATCTATCAAAGTATCCCTCTCTCCTAACATTTATATCAGCAATTTAAATAACGTGGCAAAAAAACCCCCAGAAAAATCATATTATGAATGATTATTGAAGTGTCAAAATCAATCTACCATTATGACACACTTACAAAAGAAAATTACATTCCGGCAGAAATCCTGCTAAAATTACTTCTTTGAGTAAAACCACTCAGCTTCCATGCCATGAATTAAAAATGTGAAAAAAAAAGCTTCTAAAATCCTCAGCAGCGTCAAAACCACTCTACATCTTTACTCGTAAACAACCACTTCCCAACCACCTCCCCCCCCCCCCCTCCCCCCACACACACAAATCCACTCTGAATAATGAACATTTTGAAGTCGCAGGTGTGGAAGGCACGAGTAGAATGGGTTCATTGGAAGGTCAGGGCAAAAGGAAGGGGGAGGGGTTCAAGAATCTAAAGAAGGGGTAGTGTAGGCACATCTAACGTAATGTGAATAAAATGCAATGAAGCTGATTTCCCAAGAGTATATAGAGAGGGACGGCATGCACTTAAAAAATACACGTATGTGCCCTTTAAACATTTAAACCCAGCACTTTAAATGTCAGAACACCACCCCAAAAAAAAATTCAATGGAGAATAGTTTTCCTTTTTAACCATTCTTGTTTTTTTCCATATTAAATGAGCAAGTAGAAAAAGAAAAAAAAAACATCAACATTTACCCTATATGCACCTAAAACATGCAGGGCTAACCATAAAAACAAAATGGTTGTATGAGCCCCGCCCACAGTTTGCTTGATATGCAAGTTGCTTGCTTTTATACATTGTAGTGTGTGAGCGTACACGTTTCTGTGTGCATCATGTTGCATAACCCTGGGTATGAAAAAAAAACAATGTGTGTATAGTTGTACAAGGGTAATTCCGTGAAGTTGGGGCACAAAGCGTGACATTTTAAGCATTTTATAACTCAATACTAATTATGCTATACATCATAGGCTTTACATTTGTATTGAGACCATACATTTTCCTGGAAATTTTGTGCCATTCAGACACAATTTTGATGACGCGGTGTCCACCAAATGTCACAAAAAAGGACACCGCATAGCATCGTAATACATTTTGTAATTTTCTTTAAAAATTAAAACTGTGTACAGGAAATTTGAGATATTTATATCTCATTTATATCTTGTAAATATGCATTATACATTGTATTGCATCAAATTTTGGTTAAGCTAATTGCCATAATTTGTCTCTTAGGACCAAATTTTAAAATATCACGATGCTACATGTACATGGACACGTCACGATGCTACAGGACACTGTTATATATTGTTTAATAACTTCATCAAAATTGAGTCTGAATGGCACAAAATTTCCAGGAAAATATGTGGCCTCAATGCAAATGTAAAGCCTACAAACAATGAATGTATAGCATAATTAATATTGAGTTATGTTGAAATGTATTTTTTAAATACAGTGTATCATGATGCTACATGGACACTGCCCCAACTTCATGGAATTACCCACAAATATGTAAGTACAAATTGTATTAGGGTAAGGTGGGGAAAGCATACATATGTGATTCTTTTGCCCATCGAGCTAAATACTACATTGATTGCACTTTGCAAATAAATCAAGAACATCATGAAATTTAGTTTCTTTCAGTGAGAACAGGTTAGATAGCACTTTGCAAATAAATTTCCAAGAACAGCGTGAAATTTTAAATATAGTTTCTTTCAGAGTGAAGAGGTTGGCACTGACAGAAATGTCACATGGAAAGAGATTGTGAGTAATACATGTACAAAAGTTTAATATAATTTCTGAGGTATGATAACCTTGACAATTTCAAACAGTTTCTGATTTATTTCTGTTTCTTCAATGAGGACAATGGAAATTGTAGTATTTCAATATTCACTAACTGCAAAGGTATACAAACCCTTGCATTTATGACAGCATTTCAATATATTTACTAACACTGCAAAGATATTACAAACACTTGCATTTATGACATCTCAAAGTGTGACCAAAAATGATCCTTTTTTTCCCAGTGTTATGAGAATATTACATGCATCTACTGAAATAATACTACACAGATACAATGTAGTTTCATTTCAGTATCCATTGCATGTTCGGCAAAGGTGTGCATACAATTTGTACTTTGTAGTAGTATAAACTATTTGCGTCAATCTTATAATAAAGTTGACGCTTTGAAGGCTAGTCCAGCACTCATTACAATTTCATAAAATGTTCCCAGCCTTTATCGCACGTACTATCAATGTCAGGAGATCACAGACCCCGCCATTGGCAGCATTCTGCAGCAACACCTTCAGATGTTCTCTGCTCCTCCCTTTTTTACAGTCAAAGGTCAGCTACTGGATCCGATTTAAATGGCATCATATCTCCCTCTCTCTCTCATTTCTCTCTCTCTCACTTCCATTCACGCATCAACTGAATGGCAAACTTGAAACACTGCGCAATGCACGAGGAACATCCAGCGCCCCCTCGTTTTTTCTCTGGCCCCCCACATCATTTCTTCCGCCAAGAAAGTCATTCTCGAGAGTCGGCTGTCTAGCAAAAATGCAAATGAATGAGCCAGCCGCTGACGTCTCCGGGTGTACCCGGTGCTCTCAAGAGCACTTGCAGAAAAGCTGCAGCGGAAAAACTGCAGCGAGTCACTGCGTATCATGATTTGTAGCCATTTATGCTTGATTTTGTTTTAGACGATATTTTTCCATACATTTTCATGTTGCTGCATAATTTATTATCAAAGCTTTCATTCACATAATTCTATTCTTCTGGCAGAATCTTACAGTTCAAATTTAATTTTGATTTCTATCTAAAGTAATGGTAGTTTTTCTGAACCATTGCATGCCAACTGTTTAGTCTCTATACAGTGTATATTGCTTCTGCCCACAGCTACTATGGGACCCTGCTCATTATGAAAGAACAACATTGCTTGATTAATTAAAGATTAGTACAGAAAGGTCAGGACTTGCACCAGTCAACACCTACATTGTACATTTGTACTACAAAAGCTTTGGACATTCTGAAAAACAAAATCTCATACCACACCAATGGAAATTTTTGCTTAGGACCAAACACTACACTATCAAATTAAAAAAAGAAAAGTCGTTTGTTGTAATTCCAATGATGTATATAATGTATGTAACTGCTACACCCTGCAGAAAATGAAATGGAAAAGAAAAAAATGTCCCCCCCCCCCCCCCACACACACACACCAAACCTGTCTAGAGCTGAATGTCAAACAAAGGTTAGCCATGTAGTACAAAACTGTATGTTTACTATATGTTTTGGTGGGTGTATAGTGATGTTTTCTTTTATTTTGTTTAATTAGATTATGATTGCGAATGTTTGCAAACAATGTCCTCATTTTACTTTGCCACTGAATAGTTTAATCTGGATGTACATGTATCTCTTCAAACAGAAATACTTAAAAATCCATACAAGACAATACCTCAACCAGAAAATGTCAAATGAAATTGTACACTGACTTCTCTTCTTTATCAGTATGCCATATGTCCCTGCTCTTCCACTTTTTTTCCCTATGCGAATGCCTGAGGTGTTGTTTTCATTGACTGATTTCGAGTGACCTTCTACATTAGAATTTAACTACAGTAGTGGCAAGAAGTCCTTGTGGTTGATCTATAATGTGCTGCTGTGAACCTTGATGTAATTCCTGCCAAATCGCTCAAATTACTTTTCGATTTAGTCATCGGTGAATAATGCGGCGGGCATAAACAGAACTAAAAGAAGACAACAAACGTTGGTATGACACCACCAGTGACTCATGTGTCACACACAGGCACTGCAAGAAAAAGCGATTTAGAGGGGAAATAAATTTTGTCACTACATTAGTCAGCAGATACTTTAGTAGTCTGAATTCTGTTGGGTCAGAAATACTCATTCCATTACTTTGGAGTCCATTCCTTCACAAGAAAAATGTACATTGTATGGTAAAAGGAATAAGAATTTTAAGTACTTATCATTTTGTGGGTATGCAGCAATACAAATACAGTGTACAAGGTGGTAGCTCTTCACTAAAGGGGTGGAGGTCAGCTGAGGAATAAAAGCTTAATTTGTTGTTGCTATTATCATTATTGTTGTTGTTGTGCTGTATCAAATGTCATAGATACGGATTAGGCTAGATGGACATAAGGGGAGCCCTGCAACATGTGCCTTTAACCCATTGAAGACGAGTCCCGAGTATACTCGGGCAAGTGTCTACGGGAAATGTGTGTCGTAGCAAAATCAGCCCGTCCTCAATGGGTTAAGAACTTTTGTCCACATGCTTCCATCTTGGTACTCTGCATGAGCAGCTCTGAAATAGTAATATTACAAGAGGCCTCATCTTCCATGAATCGTGTGGAGCCCACGCAGTGTAACCTGTTCTCCGCAGGATTCTCAAATCTCAGAGGACTTCGTCCTACACAGACCATTCCCCGTGGGTATCAAGTTACAATGTAAATGGATTTCAAGTTGATATCAGTTCATATCAGTGACATTCTACCACTTTGAGACACCTCGCGTCAAATTGCACCAATCACTGTCATGATGTACAATGCATGCATACACATCGAGATACACTGTATGCGTACTGAACACACACATAATTTACACACATGTACAACCACACACAGACACACATGCATTGTACATTGTACATACCCAGAGGCTACGGATAAAAGAAGAATGAAAAGAATAGAAAATCAGATGAAAATGAAATGCAAGTGAATTCTCAGAATACTGTTCTTGTGGGGGGCCCCGAGTGTCACTTCTGAGTTCATATCTTCCAAAGATAGCGGGGTGGGAAACCGCAAGCCGCGTATTTCATTTACGCTTCACTGGCTGACTCATTTCCTTTCCCCGGCTCAACACAACAACTACCTTCAGCAATCACATTTTTTTTTTTACACCCCTAATGAAAGTCTCACATCAAAAGTGGCTTGCAGTGCCCAGGAGAATATGATGCCTGGTAGATTAAATATCTCTAGATCTCTTTCTCCATTTATCTCTCCTCTCTATATCTCTTTTATTGCTTTAATATCCCCCCCCCCCATCTCCATTCTCACTTATCTCTGTATTGATCTCTTCATATCTATTACTCAGAATAATTGAGTATCTGAATATCATATAAGAACGACCCAAGTCCATGGAAGGCCATTTCGAGTAAACTTAAAAAAACTTCATATCTTTTTTATTTGTCCAATAATATTCTATTTAACTGTGATGGGATGGCAACATACAGTTTTGTGTACAAATTAGAACATTATGACAATTAAAATTTACACTAATTGTGGAGAGGCCATTTTGTATGATGGACTTGGGTCGTTCTTTGAATCATATGGACTTGGGTCGCTCTTTGAATCATATACAGGATAGGCTGCTACGGAGATGAGAGAAGCGATGAGAGAGGGCGCCATAATATGAATGTAAAAATGACCCAAGTCCTGGACTTGGGTCATTCTTACATTCATATAAGATTTCACTCATTCACTTCAGGCACTTTTGGGGGTAATTAGGATTTATCATTTATACACAAGATGAGTCCATGCATAAGCTACAAATTCCCATGTCAAGCAGAATTGGCCAAAAATTGGACTTGGGTCATTCTTATATTCAGGGGGGCGTTTCATCAACGAGTTCGTCGGAGGTTTTCACCGACAAATTTGCTATCAGCCAATCAGACGCAAGGATTTCAGTAGCTCTTAACAGTTGTCAGGTGTAAATCACCGACAAAAAGTTTCATGAAACGGTCCCCAGGGGGGCGTTTCATCAACGAGTTCGTCGGAGTTTTCACCGACAAATTTGCTATCAGCCAATCAGACCAAGGATTTCATTAGCTTTAAACCGTTGTCAGTGTAAATCCGTGTGTCTGATTGGCTGATAGCAAATTTGTCGGTGAAAACCTCCGACGAACTCGTTGATGAAACGCCCCCCAGGTCTTCAATTATCTGGCACTTCCTTTTTAATATCTTTATAATTTCTTTTTATTTTAGTGTCATATCAATATACAACACTCTCTCTCCCACCCAACACCCAGCCCCTGATAACATTCTAACATATCCTTTACAACAATGCTGCTATAAATACATACATCCTCAGGGGTGTACTTGCAATTAATATCTTAAACATCTTGTTATAATTTATCCACCATTTTTTTGTTTTCTCCCTTGTGTCTTTTTATCTCAAGGTCATCCTGTTTTAAAAAGCCGCTTTCTCTCAACCATATATGCAATAAATTAAAGCGAATCTAATTTTGTGCTAATCAGGACTTCACGACAATTTTGCAAATGGTTAAATTCGTGATTGCAGGGTACAGTAGTGAACAGAGAAATGAGACCTGCACATCACATTCATATTCAGATCAGTTTCAAATGTCTTTAAATTTGTGATTAGCATTGGATTTTGCACAATTTGAGGAAATAAAAACCTCATAAAATATTTGGCATGTAATATGCAGTAAAATATCATATACTGTACTGTGTGCTTTCTTTAAATGTATTGTAAGCTTGACATCCATTCTAGCTGTTCTTGGTCATCAAGTCCCTCTCCGCGTCTCTGTCTTGTTTTTTGTTTGTTTTGTTGTTGTTGTTTTTGTTGTTGTTGTTGATGTTGTTGTTGGTTTTTTTTTTTTTTGGGGGGGGGAGGGGGAGTATGTTATATGATATGCCTGTCTACCATTGTCTACATTGTTTCTATCTATCAGACCTCCCAACCTTTCTGACTGAAAAATAGGGATGATTTGGCTCAAAAGTAGGAAAGAAAGAGCAGTTCCCATAGGAGTGCGTAGTAAACTTACCCAGAAAAATAGGAAACTCCTGTTGAAACAAGTGCTTGGAATGGTCAAAATTCAGATCCTTTCCTCCAAATTCAGTATGGTTGGGAGGTCTATGTCTCAGAGATTCCAACCCAAAGCACCTTCTGATCTTGAGATTCTCCCGCCTGAAACCTCTAGCAAACGAGAGACTCCAAGTTGATGTGTGCGAAGCGCCAAGTTCCTAGGGTTCTTGATGCTCTCTGGTGCTATTAAAGGCTTTTTTTTTCAACATACAAAAGCAATAAGTAAGAAATCCTTTCCAACGGGAGACACAGAGCCAGGGCAGGAGAAATTAAATCTCAAGCGGGAGAACGGGAGATTTTGCAAAAATTGGTTTTCGGCGGGAGATTTCCCGTTGAAAACGGGAGAGTTGGAGTCTCTGATGTCTTCTCGTTTTAATACCCCTATGCGTTTGACTGCTTGTCTCTTTCTAATACATGGTAGAATAATCCGCTCCCTTTGTCCACGTTCAAAGATCTCAATGGACAAAGCTTCTCCCCTCCCTGACCCCCCCCCCCCCCCACCACCACCTGCTCCTTTGTTTCACTCCTTTAGCTGCACATTTCTTTCAAGGTTGCATGCACACATGTACTTGTACAGAAGCCTGTTAAAGTGCCCCGCCCCCATTTCCTTTGTGCTGAGCTCTTTGCTCATGTCTTTCACACACATGATACACACACACACACACACACACACACAATCTCTCTCTCTCTTCCCCTCTCTCCCTGCTCATCTCCCGAACTGCCATTAGGCAGTGGCTATCTATAGATCAACTACAAGGCCACTGGTATGCCCACAAAAAGTGCAAATCCCTGGGTCAGCTCCACGTCTGAGAAACAAAACAAGGGTTTCCATGGTAGTATGCCTCGTGAAAACTTGACTGTGCATCAATGAAGCCATGACTGCACAGTCAAATTAATTTGGGCACCCACATACATTTGTAGCACGCCTCTGATGAATCTCTTTCAATTACCACGTCCCCCCATGCATGGATTGTGACAGATGTCACTTTCAAGGGATATTCAGAGCAAAACTCCTTCTCTTTCACACACATGAATGAGTTATAGATTGAAATGATGATTAAGTATGATACAGTTTCCATTTTTGAGGTCCATATTAATGGCAATACACGATGTGGAGTACATCGTATGTGTATTAATCAGCACCACAAGCCTTTTTTTTTTCTTCTTCTTTTTTTTTTTTTTTTGCTGTTGTCTCTCTGCTCCAGAGATGTCAAATAGCACTGAAAGGAATGTTGCTTTTAACCCTTTATGTGCTCTGGGTGCCAATTGCACAAAAGAGCCCATGGCTTTGTACACACTGTCAAAAGTTCCTGGCATGGAAGGGGTTTATTGAATTCCTTCAGTGTTTGTTTTTTTTTTCAGACAATTCCAACAATGCAGCTTTGCTATGATTAAGATAAACACATTCTGTGCAACGAAATTTCTATTTATTGCATATTTCTCAAGTTTCTCTTCCGACTCTCTTTATTCAGTTGCCCCCTGCTTTGGATAGCCATCATCTCCCTCCCCGTCACAAAGCTGTCTTGTTCATGGGCAAAAAAAATGTGACAAATTTCTTCTTTTTTTTTGGTGGAAGACATCCAGGAAAGGTGCAAGACATTGTCATTCCCGGGTTCCAGCGGGTCCAGTGAAATGAACATGAGTCAGCACTGTCTCATGGCGGCGGAGGATTGTGATGAGTCACGCCGTTTCTCACGCACACTCACTGCGCCTCGCCACCCGAGGGGCCCCCCGTGTCAGAATCCTAAAAGTTGCGTCTCGCAGGAGCGTCACACATTGATACATGTTTGGAAACGAAAGTCCGATACCTTGAAAATGCTTGCGGGGTCTTTGAAATGACATACATCCATGGAATTACAATCATGAACACACTTATAAATGAAGGGGGGAGAGGTTCACAATGAGTGATAGACAGGTACACTTGTACAATGTACAGTATCAGTTTTTGCAATTTTTGATATAAAAACGAAAAATTAGAAGTTGCACAGCCATAACATTGTGTGTACCATGTGCTCTTCCCTCACCTACTGTAAATCTATTAAAGGATGGAAAGACATATTATTCTTAAGCATTCAAACAAGATTTGATGAAAATGAGAATAAAAATGAAGGGTATTTTGCAAGCACGATGTATTGAAAATCCATTCCAATTCAGGTACATGATCAAGGTTGATATTCTATACAGTGCGATGGTTTCTTACAAGAACCAAGTGTGGCTTTAATATCAACTGCACACTGCACATTGCAGGGAGCAGTACAACCTAGTAATGAGTGTTGATCATGCCCTAGCCCTTTATCTACAAGTCAAGGTAATATCCAGCCCACTTTAATCTAAACATTTTTAGTGTTTGTATAGTGTAGTTTTGTATTTTTTCTTTTTTTTATAAGGCATCAGTAAGCAAATGTGAAACCTGCAATTTGACTAGATACATTATGAAACAATTTTTAGCCAACTTCAATCAATTCTAGGTCGATGAATTGCCTGCAATGTTGATACTGTTCATTTGTTGGGCATGCTAATTTTTTTTTCTTCATATAATTTCCTTGCATTTTCATACTATCACATCTGCACAATCAAGGTCATCTGGCTTTATCAAATTGGATGCAATCACAGCATTGTGCACACAAAACTCCATATTACATACATTGTAAAACTGTAAAACAGGATACCTCATGCACCTCATACAAAATACACTCATACACTGTAGACAGACATAAAATCAAAGGAAAGTGAAATACCCCCCCCCCCCATATACGATAACAAAAATCACATTGAAATACAAGCGGTTAGCACACAGATTAAACATCCTACAAACAAGCTACACTACGCTTTTGTATTTCACATCACACTCTATGAAATATGATGCTCTTTACAAACCAATAGAATCAATGACCCACTACCAATTTCTTACCTGAAGGCATCTTGAAGCTGATCTACAAGGGAAAAAAGGGCGCTGGTCTCTAGGGCTACAAGATCGTGCTCGCGCTGAAGTTTCCTCACTGCACCAAACGGCTCGATTGCAGACGTATTTTTCTGCGACTGTAGGGAGACACACCGTCACGCCAAACGAGGGAACAATTGAGGATCAGAGAATAAGGCACAAGAAAACTCTCGCCGACGTCCGCGGTTCGCACGAGGCAGTGGCAGCCAACACCTTTTCTGCTCAACGAAGTGATCTGCAAATGATAACGGAAGGAACAGAGATGGGAGACGGGAGAGGAGAAAGGGAGTGTACACGTACATTAGGAGCGAGAGCGAGCAGAGCTGAGGGGCGAGTCTGAGTCATAACGACACCCGCATCTCATCAGCATGTCTGATTACGTTCAGGAGGCAGCGTGGTCGTGGTCACCGCGGGGAAACGGAGATTTGCAATTTTGTGCCAGCACCCACGGGCCACATGTGTGTAATGTTCATGAATGCTTTTTATGTCTTTTTTCATTTGTGTCCATTTGTGTAGTGTGTGAGAGAGAGAGTTTAAGGCAAGTTCATCACGGGAAAAAGAAACAACACACTGCTTTTGGACTCCTAAATCCCCCCCCCCCCCCCCCCAATCTTAGCCACATATTAGACCTAAAAACTGCACGACGGGGGTGGGGCTTGTTTAAGGAGGGGCACTCAGTGTAGAGTTGAATGTCAAGCAGGTCTTACGGTCTATCAGTGTATCCACCAGAGATGCTCTCTGCATAGACACTACACACCATGCAATTAACATGAAAAATCATTTAATTAGTGTTCTTTGAAAGCAATTTCTGTGTATAGGGACAGTATACTTTTCCTGTTGACTTGCTCTCTCTGAATCTCTTTCTCTCTCTCTCTCTCTCTCTCCCTCTCTCTCTTTCCCTCCCCTGTAGTTTTAACTGACATACATTGTAAGTATAGATCTTCCTCCACAAATTGTTTTTCTTTTTTTTTCCTCCAATATACCATTATCTTTTTACATCACTATTCAAGCATGATCAGTTAACAAACCATCCATCAGAATTGTAGCAAAATATTATTGATTCAGGACCTTAATACTGGCAGTAAATAGCAACTTGCTGGCTCTATTCAGACTTTCAGAGACAATGTCTTTACAAAACATTCCATCACAGATTTTTGAGAAAACACTTCTTTATGTCCTACTTGCAGATATCAAACCTATTGTTGTAGCAAAATACTCTTTTCATAATTTAGAGATCGACTCTTTCACACACTTCCTTTCTTTCTACCACATTTCATCTTCTTCTGTCCTCGTCTTTCAATCTGATTCTTTCCTTCATTCTTTGAAGGGGGGGGGGGGGGGGCAGAGGGGCCCCTTTTACATTAACCCACATATAGCAAACCATGTCACTGGATGTCAGTGTCTACTTACGTTGTTTTGAATACATACAACAAAAAGACAACCATCGACAAGCATGGACATTGCAAAAGGCAGAATAAACCATCTCAGTCATGGTTCACAAAGTATGAGCCATTCACAGTCAGTCCGCAGCGTGAGCGAAAACGCACGTATTTATTCAAGTCGTATGCACGGCTGAGCGGTGCTTGCATACGTAATGAGCAGATACATGGTCATGAATAAATCCGTGTAGAACGAGTATTTCTTTTCAGTTTTCGACACTTTTAATATCCACTGAAAGAGAAAACATTAGCAAATATGCTCATGATCAAAAGAAAATGGAAAAGAAGAATATAGAATATCAAAATCTCTCTCGAATTCGGTATTGTATTCAAAAATATTCCTTCACGTTTGACGCCAAAAAACTAACCTGAAATCTTTCATGCCCCTCTAAAATATGGTGAAGACTATGTCCGCTAAAGTATATAGTATCACAATAAGGGCAAGTTTTCTCATCTTCATTTCAATACGGGTCAGGAACTAGCAAAATTCAGAGACATGTCTAGCGTCGAGTTTAAAAAGATTATCCTCGCGTTCGCACCGGAATTCTGGGTCTGTGATTGGTCGAAATCTGTCGCAAGACGCGGCGTGTCGCATCGCGTAGTATCCATTGGCTGCTGACTCAATGCTGTGAGTTCAAAAACTATGTATCAGATAGAAGTGTCATTGATATGAGTAATAGCTGAATAGTGTACAATTGAGTTGGAGGTAATTTGAAAATGAAAGCCTATATCAGTTTCATGAAATCCATGATTTTTTTAAATGTTAGGTTCCAGATTGTGATCAAATTTTCACTCTTTATACAAAACTTGAACTTTACACAGAAACCAATGATGTGTATGTGAGTGTGCACTTACAATGACCCTGAACAATGGACCTGGCTACCACCTGTCCCGAGCTCTGCTGCAAGGCACATGAATGCTTTATCAATTATTCATGTGGATTGCCCTGAGCACTGCTAGTCTGAATTCTTGACACAGGGTGAAATGCATGCACATGAAAGAAGTAAGCACATGTTTCCATGTGCTTGCACACACCACATTTCAGAATGAACAAAGACTAGCTGCGATAGTGGAATTCCTCATGAAGCATTCCAATCCTGGTCTTTGTCCACGACCATTGTCTGGATATCAACAACACACTCCACGCGTGTTCATTCACTACCCCACTTCTGGTAAGAAAACATAATTTGCCTTGTTTTCAACAGCAAAATTCACAACCTTAAAAATGGTGCCCCTCTTCGTTTTTTAATTGATCATACTCGCTCAAGTTTCACGATTTTGAAATCGAAGAAATTACGGAGATCTATTTTCAATACCAGTCAGGAACTAGCAAAACATCAAACTATGATCTAAAAGCTTCTTGAACACTGGCAAAATAATCGTTTACTTTGATGCTAAAATGGACTACTATATTGAGATCAAAAATAGGGAAATTAGGTATCAAATTAATGAGCATAATCAGCTCTATAACCTACTCAACCATCCTGGGTCAAAAAATGCACTGCGAAAGCTATGAAAGCTGTTACTGCGACCTCTGCAAAAACTCTCGCAAAGTATCGCGAAATTTCGTCAGTCTCAAGGGCACAAACTGCGCAAACGTGATTCTGAATGAAATTGCCGTTCGTGCCTCATTATCGCACGCGCTGCGGACTGACTGTTCACATCCAGCTCGGGGGATAGAAAGAGGAAACAGAATGTAAAATGCGAAAGGGGCTTTCTAGGGAAACATACCGGTATTTTTTATATTCCAGTCATGCACAATGGAATTCTGCAACACTGTCTACAGCAATATTTTAACAAAACAGCATCTCGATTCCAAACAATCCTACTGACCGTTTTTTTACATGATTTGATGCATTTAATGCTATACAAAAGAAATCAATTACCCTGATACACGTAGGACATTTAATAGGTACAAGTGTATTGAATCTTTTGTGCCCACATCATTTTGTACCAAATTCTCAATACACAGGATTCCCACTCAAACAAAATCTGTGTCAAATCATAAACTTTAAAGTGAGGAACAAGTACACATGTAATAATACTACTGTATGCATTTTGCAGTGTTTTTATTTTTGCAAATTTGCAAGACATCCAATATTTGCAAGGTTTATTAAACAGCTTGCCAAAATATTGCTTTCTGTCACTCTTTTATGCATATCACCTTCAGAGCACTTGGGAAATGGCAAACATTTAGTCTGACTCACAAAATTACAGTAGTTTGTGTTTGACATTTATTGGACTCTGGTTTACATGAAAGTCACTGCTACAATTGCAATTGGACGTCAGCAAACCACAGGGAGTTGGTTTTTTTCTTTTCTTTCATTTTTATTTTATTTTGATACAATGAATAGCAACAGGTATAATGTTAATAAACTAGGTATGTATTGTTGCTATTAAACCATGCTTGCACCTTGGCTCCAACCCAAGCTGTAACAAAAGACTGTGACATCATCACTTTGGTACTCAACTGTATCCTTGAGGTTTAACACAGACAGACATACAGTGTACAAACACACACACACACACAATTACCTGATTATGTTTTTTAACAAAACAGCACATACATCATTGAAGGGGACTTCATGATGTAAACACACCCACGCATTTTGTATAAATTGACTGTAGGAACTACATACCTGTAAAGAAATAATTAAAAACAAAACTAACAAAAAAAAATCTCACAAGACAGTGAGGAAATGTCAGATGTTTCAGGACAGAATTCATTTATAATATCTCTGTCTTTGTCAGTATTCTCGAGCAAGCTACGTCATACACACTGAAAAAAAAAGTTGGTTTAATGTCAATCATTTCTTTTTTCAGTTTTTTTTTTTTTTCACAATCCATGACATTTATAAATGTGCACTATTTTCATTTTACTGACCTTAAAATGTGTTTCAATGAGAGCAGATTTGCAATTGGGGGGAAAAATAGCATTGAAGTAAAATACCAAGGTTTTGAAAATAAAACATGTTTTTTTAATGAGTATGACTGTAAAGACCTTACAGTGAATTTGATATTTGTGGTCATCAAAACTATTCAAAAGGAACAGTTCATTCACCGTACACTAATTTGCCTGAGCAGCAGACTTCTTGCCTACATATAACAGATAGATTAACCTGCATTACATGTCCACAAGCACAGGCCGGCACTCCAATCTAGCTAAAATGATTTATGTTAATATGTGGCTGTGATTGGTGTGGTACTCCGTGATACATGCTCCGTATGGTATCATGGCAACCAAACCATGAATAATGTACCAGTAACTCAAAAGTGCAATGACTCTACTGTCTATCCAAGTAAAATGAACACTAGTATATTTTTGACACTACAAACAATTGGTACCACTCTAAACCTGTTCAAACAAGTGTCAAAACACTGGTTGATTAATCAAACTACATTCCGTAACAGATGACAACTAACATTCCATACAGATGACAGATGTTTTAATAGAATGTGAAGGATGAAATGAACTTTGATACTAAGAATTTCTCTAATCTTCTTATCAAATATCTAATGAGAAAAAAAAATGCTTGAATGGTATATAGCAAAAGCTCTTGGCTGACTAATTCATGACTATCAAATTTCATTGAGACATTTTCATCTTTAATTTACAACACATACAAATAGATGCTGCTAATTCCATAGGATGTAAACATTATCCCTTACAGAAAATGGTTGGCATATTTGTGGAAAATTGTAGAATTTGTCACACCAGTACCTGGTAATTGAGAACTGAGAACATCATTTCAGTTGACAGGCATGATTCATTCAGACAGTCATACAATTTCCCTG